>NW_028127638.1:600000-841000 GCF_965231255.1 Vanellus vanellus | reverse complement strand
TTGAGAGTCAGCGACTCTGCTCCCTTGCTGCTCAGCAGACTATTAGCTCCGTGGGGCTGTTTCTCCAGGCAGGCTACGACTACAGAAACGGACCGACTTCCTCAGAAGGGTTGTTAGCGGTGACGTCTCCTGGGAACGTACTGCCTGACATTGGATAGACCTGGCACCACGCAGCAGCTCAGAGCCCCACAGCGTATGCTGCCGCTCTCAGTTGGCTCCATCAAATCCTCTGACCTGAGAATACCAAAGGTACGGAGTTGAAACGGGCCCTTCCTCACCCGCTGAGTCAGATGAACCTTTTTGTGCCCAAGTTGGCTGGGGACTGCTCCTGCCTCGCCGCCTTCAGGCGGAGCATGGCTGTGAGCAGGGGAGCTCAACACACAGTGCTTGCTGATTGCACCTGCTCCCTCGGGGGAGCACCCGCAGCGGTGGGATGGGAGGAGGGAGGACAGCACGAGGGCTAGAGACAAACATTTTATTTCTTTAACGTTTCACATAGGGGGTACCCCAGAGGGGTTCCCGGCCCCACACCCCACAGCCGCTCAGTATTCGGGGCACTGTTGGTCTTCTGGGCCTGGCGCTGTCACCACTTGCAGGGCTGGCAGAAGCAGACACGGCTAGTGGCATCTCCACCAGCCCTTCAGGTAGCCCCACAGCCAGGCGCAGCCCTACCGTGGGCATCTTCCTGCCCTGCACAGCCCTGGGTCTGCCTGGCCACACTCCCTGCCCGTGGTCTTGCAGGACTCCTCCCTCTTTGCCTTCAAGGCCTGGAAAGCGCAGGTGATCTCCCGCACCCGCTCCACCTTGTCCATGTCCATGGCTGGGGGCCTTCTGGGGGACAGTTGCTCGTCCGTGGGCCTCTGTGTCCTGTCCATCCCCTGCTGGGGAACCCACTCTTTCTCGGTCCCTGCTGGCAGCTCCTGTGGAGGCTCCTGGCTGAGGACCAGCCCCAGTTTCCCCACTGCCCCACCAGCAGCCATGGGAGAGTGGGGGTGTCCTGAGTGTGTGAGCACCACTGGCTCTGTTGCTGCACTGGGCCAGGGCTCCAGGAAGTGGTAGAGGGAGCTCTGGGAAGAGGAGCTGCTCCTCAACAGGCTGCTGCAGTCCTCCGAGTTGGCCAGCGAGCACAGGCTGCAGGGGCTCTTGCGGTGGCCCTCGGGGGGCCCAGGAGCCCGGGGGGTGCCTGGACCAGAAGGAGCTGTCCCCACTGATAGGACCTATAGGCGGCAAAGGAGGGCAGGGGGACTTGGGGAGGGGGGGACAGGGGGTAGAGAGAGGCATCTCTGCTCGGATGGTATATGGTTGGCAGGGAGCCCAGTGGGTCCTGTGGGGCCCGGTGCTCCCTCCTCGCTGCCTCCTCGGTTGCCCTGCAGAGGAGGAGAGAGAAGAAACCCGCTGCACCCCGTCTCCTCCGCTGGAGCCCGCGGGCAGCACCCCTTCCTCAGCAGGCGGGCAGGGCTGCCCAGCACAGGCAGGGCAGGGCACAGGCTGAGGGTCTGGGGCAGGATCTGGGGGTCTCCCCCACACTCCCTGCTTCTCCTGCATCGACTTGAGCTCCCATCCTTCATCTGCTAGCCGAGAAGCTGCTGAGGGAGGGGATGGAGTGAGCGGCCGGCAGCCCCCGGCACAGCCCCGGCTCAGGGCTGCCGTGGGGTGTGGGCTGTTTGCATGGTGCTCGGTGCCAGGGCCACTCACCGCTCTGCTCCTCTGGGCGGGCTCTCGTGTCTGTCGTCCCTTGCTTTGGCTTCTTCCAGTCCCTCTGCAGGACCCCGGGAGCTGGGTGAGATGGGAGCAGCTCCCAGCCCTGCGCCACAGCCCCCAACCCCTCCCCACGCTGTGGCACAGTGCAGTGCAGCAGTCGCCTACCTGGAGCCGCTTGGTCCGTAGCACAGAAGAGACCGCGCTGAGCCCCATCAAAAGCATCACGAGCGGAGCCAGGTGAGCTGTGGGGGGGACGTTGGAGTCCCTCCTGGCACCAGCTGCGGTGCAGCCGCGCAACCCTGGGGTGCCCCCCATGGGAAATGTGAAAGAAATAAAATGTTGGTCTCTATCCCTGGTGCTGTGGTTCCTCCTCCCATCCCGCGGCTGGGGCTGTGCCCCCCTCAGTGCCCGACCCAGTGGGACAGGCTGGCACTGCTGGCACCCACCAACCTGGGGGGGTGGTGGTGTCGGGGGAGCTGGGTGGGCTGGAGAAAGGGAGGAAGCACCTCTTGAAACCAGCTTGGCCCTCCCCAGCCACAAAACCCTCCCCAGAGGCACCAGAGGGGACCCCCAGATCCTTGAAGGGCTGCCCCAGACTCCCTCTGGCCTGCAAGATTCCCCCCCAGGACCACATAAGGGCAGCCCAGGACCCCTTACAGACAGCCCAGTGGCGTCCCAAATCTGGGTTCTTCACCTGCTGGGCAAGCCAGTAACACACTGTGTGGGAGCAGCCAGCCAAGCTGGTTTCAGAGCACAAGAGGTGAGAGGCAGGGGGCTGCCCTCCCACTCAGCTCCATCTCCGCTGTGCCTTGGCTGTGCAGAGAGAACTTGGGGGCAGCTGCAGAACAGCTCAGCCCGGGCTTATCTCAAGATGGCACAGAACAACCAAAACCAAATGGCCCTTAACAAACAAAATGCCCCGAGTCCCATCCCACCACTCCTCCTGTGACGTTGAGCGCCGGACATCACAAATTGGCAACAGAGACTTCGCTATGGCACCACCAGAGGGAAATATCCCAGACAGTGTAATCCACTCGGGCATAATCCTGCACCCTCACCGAGTCAGGAAATATAAACCGCAGGGTCTGGGGAGACAAATGGGGAATCCTCCAAGGATACAGCTGGCCCCTAGGAGATCCACCCCGCCCCCCCCATCCAGGACGCTCTACAGGGTAACTTCCCAGGGATGGAGCGACCTCACCTGAGAGAGAGAGGGTAAGTGACTAAGAAACATCCGTATGGTATATGCCATGTGATTGAGTTTGTGACTGGTGCACTCTTCTAAGGTATTAATATCTAGCGCCCTTGTGGTTTGTGTTGCTACTTGTCGGGGGCATTTGTAGCTCGCAATAGTGGATCCCGCTAATTGCTTCTAAACTGCAATAGTGTAATCGCCATCGCACACACAGAACTTGCAATAGTGACGTATTGGGCCTGTGAACGAAGTCCAAAGAAATTGTTAATTTGAACCTCTCAGTGAAGCCCCTTTTCCCGTTTCGTCACACTCCCCGAGCCACTGGGTAAAGCGACACCTGGCAAAAAACCCACCACCACCCCAAAAAAAACCCCACAGCACATCCCCCACTCCCCACCCACCCCTTCTCCCCCCATCACAGCCATGGGGCAAACTCCCACCACCACCCCCCCAATCTCAGCTCGGCCGTGGCCCCCCCGAGACACTGGAAAGAGAGCAGCGGAGAGCAGCTCAGGCTCGTGTGAGCTGGAGAGATTTCTCTTTGTTTTTTGATGTTGTCGTTGGGTGGGATTTGGTTGGTTGTTTTCACAGAACACTTTGCAGTGTGGTGTCGCAGCCCCCAGGGCCGGCGCTGGCACCGCCACCTCACCCCCGGCTCTCGTCCCTCTTGCCCGATGGCTTTCACCACTTTCATTGCTTGGTTTGGTTGGTTTTTTTTTTTTTCCTTTTTACCTTTCTTTTTTTATATTTGGGGTTTTTGTTTCCTTTTCCTTTTTTTTTCTCTTCCCTCCCCTTTTTTCATTTTCCCTTTTTTTCTTTTTCCCCCTTTTTTCTTCCCCCCCTTTTATCTCCTTTTTCTCTTTGTTCTTCTTTCCCCTCTTTTTTTTCTCCCCCCATTTTTTTCTTTTGTTTTTTTTTCTTTTTCTCTTTTCAAACATTTCTCAAGCTTTCTCCAAAGGAACAGCCCCTGGCTCTCAGCCAGCGGAAGGAGACTATGGAAGAGCTCTGGCACCCGTGGGATTGCTTTCCTTCTCCCGCCTCGCACTCAGTAAGAGTGTGTTTTCCAACTCGTTTTTTTTTTTTTTATTAAGAAAATAAACAAAAATAATGCTCCATCTATCAGTTTTACAAGGCATAGAAAATCTGTAAAAGGGAAACAGAAGCGCAATGTTCTGAGGTATGAAAACCTGAGGTAGTTTTTGTGTGTGGATGTGTGTGTGTCATTTGGGGTTGGGGGTTGTGTGTGTTTTATTTTTGAAATTAAAAAAAAAATAATAATTTTGCTAGTGTTTTGTTTTTTTTTTCTCCCAGCCCTGGGCTGACAACCTCTTGGAAATCTGTTTTCCCCCCCTGCCCCTCTTTTCCCACCTTCTCTCCTTGCAACCGGGATCTTTCCCCAAAGCGTTTACGGCCGAGCATGGCCTTTCTTTAACCTCTAGAAAAGCCGGCTTGTGCTAAAAAACAAACATCCCCCTCCCGCCCCCACCCCCTCTGAAATTAATTAAATAAATAAATAAATAAATAAAATCCTTACAAAACTTAAAAATCGCTGTTAGTTTTGTTATCGTTACATTAATTCTAAAAACTGATGAGCCGCTGCGCTGTGTGCCGCAGCCCAACCTCCCCCCCTCAACGCTGGGCGAGCTCCTCTGGCCATGCCTGGGATGAAAAACCGGTGGCTTTTAGGAAATAAAAAATTAAAAAAAAAAAGAATAATAAAAGCTCTCTTTCTCTCTCTCTCTGCCTGTGTTAGTCCAACTGAAGGGATAGTGTCGGGAGGCGAGGGAGGAGGAAGGGGGAGGCTGTGGGATGGAGAGAGCCCTCCCCGTACCCCTCGGCTGTGCATCCTCGCAGCGCCGTGGGGAATGGAGGGCTGTGTGTTTGGGGGGGTCTTTGGTTTGCTCCCCTGACCTGCTGGGGGTGGGGGAGGAGGATTTGGGAGGGGGGGGATGTCCGGCTGGGGGGTTACATTCATCGGGCGGTGCTGGGCGGCACGGCGGGAGCCTCCCTTGCTGTGCTGCGAGGCCGGGGCTCCCGGAGCGTGTTTCTGCTCCTGCTGCTTCACCTGCTGGAGCATTTCCCTCATCTTGCGCTGTGCAGTCTTGGGGAGGAGAGGGGAAAAGCAAGAGGTGGGGGTCAGGGCACTGTTTCTCCCCCCACCAACCACTCCCGAGCCCCCATCGAGCATCTCGCTGCTCCCAACTTGTCACTCTGGACAAGCTGTAATTAATTTCAGGTTGGTTGGTTGGCTGTTTTTTTAACTTGTGCTTCACTCCTCGAGAGAGCCTGAATTTTCTGGGGGGTCGCCATGCCACCTAAGTGTACAGGAGACAAGGTTATGGAAGATGCACCCAGGTGGGATGCGCATGGATTTGCCCACACCGGGGAGTCCATTCACACCCCGGGTGCTGCTCTGCACAGCATCCAAAACACCCATTTTTAGATCAATCAAGCCAATCTTCAATTTCAGCGCTCGCACAGCCGGGGGGAGCTACCGAAACACCTTCAGTGCCTCTTGGGGACACAGGGACCTCCCAAAAGAAGAGCAGCAGGTCGCTCGGGTGGTGCTGGGCTCAGCAAGCCCCACACCTTTCCTCGGTGGATGAAAGCAGCCGGGGAAGATCAGGTAAAGCCACAGCCAAACCGTACCTGACTGGCAAAGAAATGCCCAATGATTTTAACGATGACCTCCTCGTTCTCGTCCAGGGTTTGGTCTCATGGCACAAGGACTTCCGCACTGGTTAAGTTTTGCAGTTCGTTCACCTGGAGCGAACCACAAGAGGCTTCTGTTGTGGAAGAGCCAAAATCCTCCACTGCCGGTGTCACCACGGCACCAGGCACTCTGTGTGTCTCCCCCTTCCTTGGGACCAACGAGAACCACCACCAGGACATGGGGGCTGAGGGTCAAGACGTCGCTGAAACCACTGTGCACCCGGGATTTGTCCCCCTGGGGTGGGCAGGGGTGATGGGTGATGCCCAACTCTGCGTCCCCGGGGCACCACCACCTACCGTTTTGCCACCTTTGCCTATCACGTGGCCGGCTGCAAAGGAAGGCACCTTGATGTGGGCTTCAAGCTTCACTTCTTCTTTCGCGTTAAAGAAGTTTGCCTCTTTCAGCTTCCCAAATATTCACCCCTGGGCCTGGGGAGGAGACGGACGGGAAGGAAAACCATCAGGCAGCGCCCGCTGTGCCTCTCCATCCCCAAAGCTGATAATGTCCCCACGTCCAGCAGCATCAAAACCAGGGTACCCAACAAAGAGCTCCCCTGGCGCTGAGGGAGGCCAAGCCAGGCTGGCAGCACAGTGGTGACCACAGGGACGCCTGCGACTTGTCCCTTACTGTTCCCCCCCCCCCATAGCCCCCACCCAGCGCACCCTGAACTGAGCCTCGGGCGGCCCTGTGATGATGACCATCCGCTCGCTGCCCTCGGGACCTTCTGCCGGGGCGATCTGGGGAGGGATGGGGGAGAGGGAGCATGAGCGCGGCCCCCACTTTGGCGAGACCTTCCCTCTGTGGCATTTCCCCCCCAGTGCAGGGCAACCCCCCCATGCAGGAGCATCCCCTCCCACCCGAGCCGGGGTGATAACCGGGTGCTGCAGGCCTGGCCTTCTACTAACGACAGGCTGGAGAGGTGGGCACATGCCAACCTCATGAAGTTCAGTGAGGCCCAGTGCAAGGTCCTGCACCTGGGTCGGGGCAATCCCAAGCCCAAATCCAGGCTGGGCGGAGAATGGATGGAGCGCAGCCCTGGGGAGAAGGACCTGGGGGTGCTGATTGATGAGAAGCTCAACATGAGCCAGCAACATGTGATCGCAGCCCAGAAAGCCATCCATATCCCAGGCTGCATCAGAAGTGTGGCCAGCAGGGCAAGGGATGTGGTTCTGCCCCTCTGCTGCGTTCTGGTGAGACCCCACCTGGAGTACTGTGTCCAGCTCTGGAGCCCCCAACATAGGAAAGACATGGACCTGCTGGAGCGGGGCCAGAGGAGGCCACGGAGATGCTGTGAGGGCTGGAGCCCCTCTGCTGGGAGGACAGGCTGAGCGTTGGGGTTGTTCAGCCTGGAGCAGGCGCCGGCCGGGGGGGCTCCGTACAGACCTGAGAGGTACACCCAGGAGCTCCATGGTGGGAGAGAAAACGAGGGTCAGTGACGGCCCCAGCGTGCCAGACCCTTCCCCGCCACCCCCAGCCCGACGCAGAGCAGCGTGCCACCACAGTGAGCCTGGCAGGGACACAGGGACAACCCTTCAGGCCCTGAAACCCCCCCTCACAGAGCACGGGGGCACCCGAGGGTGCATTGGGGTGAGCTGCGGCCCCGACCCAGAGCAGCGTGCCACCACAGTGAGCCTGGCAGGGACACAGGGACAACCCTTCAGGCCCTGAAACCCCCCCTCACAGAGCACGGGGGCACCCGAGGGTGCATTGGGGTGAGCTGCGGCCCCGACCCAGCACCCAGGTACCCCCAGTTCCTCCCCGCTGCCATCTTTCTGCCTGTGTCCTGCCTTTGTAGGGGAAAACCGGCCCCAACGGCCTTTCAGAGCAGCCGCAACCCCGCAAAGCTGAAACCGTGCTGTGACCACCATCGGTCCCCTGCGCAGAAAGTAGGGGATTGGTGAGAACCGAGCACCATGTCTGGTTTGGCTCTGATTCCCATCACTGTTTCACTTTTCCAGGTCCAAGAGAAGAGAAAGCCAAGGCTGAGGAAGATGTTCCCCCAAGACCTGGGCTGGGGACAGGGGGGAAAGCAGCAAGGGGTGCGTGCCAGCACCCCAACCCAAGTCAACCCAGCCCAAAGCCTCGTCAACTCTTCCATGTCTCAAATCCATCAGAAATCTCCCCTGGCAGTAGACACAACTCTCTCCTGCTCTGCATTCCAGCAAGTGCAACCAGATGCTACCTGCAAACCACCATTTCTCACATGGAGGACGAGCAGACCCAGCTCCCCTGCCCAGGCTGGACGCTGCTCTCGCTCCCAGCCCTCTAGTTATAACCTCTGCACCGAGGTTGTGCTCCCTGTCACATTGAACCCATGCTCCCTGTGTCCACCCTCTGCTTCTGGCCACGGGCTGCTCCATGGCTCCTACACCAACATGTCCTCTCCTGCCCAGCCAGTCCTCAAGGCCAGCGTGGACGCCGCACCTCCTCACTTCCCTCCCTTCACCAGGAGGCTCATTCCTTCTCCTCCATCCTTCCCAGGTCTCTACAGCTCCACAGTTGAAGCTACTGCCACCGGCCCCAGGTCCTGCTGAGGATGCAGTCAGAAATGACCACTCCACGGTGTGAAACGTAAAGTACTTGGGTGGAAGGAGCAGAGGCCTCACCAGGGTGGCTTCAATAAGGTCCCACAAAGTTTTGGGCTGAAGGGGGTCCCACCAAACGCTGCCCTTTGGGACACCTGCCCAGCTCTTCTCCAATACGCCAACAAACGCTCAACCAGACGCTTCCCCAAGGCCGCGCTTGCTCGGGCGGTCGCCGCGGGCAGAGCATCCTCCCGCACAGCCAGACCAACCGACCCTTCTCAGTGCCTTCCGGGGCCACCGCGCACATCACACTCACATGCCCCTCCGCACCACCAGCCTGGCACTCACCCTTCTCCTCCGACGGCTCTGCTGCTGGCGTTGCCAGGAGAAGAAAACAGCACAAGTAAACTTCAGACAACAGCACAAGTGAACTTCAGAACTCAGCTTGGCCACTGCAGTTAAAGACAATAAGAAGAGATTCTTTGAGTATATCAATAGAAAAAGGAAGATTAGGGAAAATGTAGGCCCACTGGCGAATGAGACAGGCGCCCTAGTGGTGGAAGACACAGAGAAGGCAGAGTTCCTGAATGCCGCCTTTTCTTCGGTCTTCACTGCTAAAGCTGTCCCTCACGAATCCCATACTCTGAAGGCAAAGGAGAAGGTCTGGAGAGAGGAAGATTTTCCCTCAGTTGAGGAGGACCGGGTCAGAGACCACTTGGCCAAGCTGGACATTCATAAGTCCATGGGCCTTGACGAGATGCACCCGCGAGTGCTGAGAGAGCTGGCAGATGTTATTGCTGGACCACTCTCCATCATCTTTGAAAGGTCGTGGAGAACAGGAGAGGTGCCTGAGGACTGGAGGAAGGCTGACATCACTCCGATCTTCAAAAAAGGCAAGAAGGAGGACCCAGGGAAATACAGACCACTTAGTCTCACCTCTGTCCCTGGGAAAGTAATGGAGCGACTCACCTCCAAACACGTTGAGGAACAGGAAGTTATTGGAAGTGGTCAACATGGATTTACCAAGGGTAAATCATGCTTGGCCAATCTGATAGCTTTCTATGATGTTATAAGTGGTTGGCTGGATGAGGGGAGAGTCGTAGATGTCACCTACCTTGACTTTAGCAAGGCTTTTGACACTGTCTCCCACAACATCCTCATTAGGAAGCTGAGGAAGTATGGGCTAGATGAGGTGACAGCGAGGTGGATCGAGAGTTGGCTGCGGGACAGAACTCAGAGGGTTGTGATCAGTGGCACAGAGTCTAGTTGGAGGCCTGTAACCAGTGGTGTCCCCCAGGGGTCAATACTGGGTCCAATTTTGTTTAATATATTCATTAATGACCTGGATGAGGGGACAGAGTGTATCCTCAGCAAGTTTGCTGATGATACCAAACTGGGTGGGGTGGCTGACACCCCAGAGGGCCGTGCTGCCATCCAGCGTGACCTGGACAGGCTGGAGAGCTGGGCAGAGAAGAACCTAATGAGGTTCAACAAAAGCAAGTGCAAGGTCCTGCACCTGGGGAGGAAGAATGTAAAGCACCAGTATCGGTTAGGGGCGGACCTGCTGGGAAGTAGCTTGGAGGAGAAGGATCTGGGGGTTGTGGTAGACAGTAAATTATCCATGGCCCAGCAATGTGCCCTTGTTGCCAAAAAGGCCAATGGAATCCTGGGCTGCATAGGGAAGAGTGTGGCCAGTAGGTCGAGGGAGGTCATTCTCCCCTTCTACTCTGCACTGGTGAGGCCACAACTGCAATACTTTGTCCAGTTTTGGGCTCCCCAGCTCAAGAGGGACAGGGAACTGTTGGAGCGAGTCCAGCGAAGGGCAACTAAGATGATGAAGGGATTGGAGCATCTCCCGTATGAGGAAAGGCTGAGAGCGCTGGGACTCTTTAGCCTGGAGAAGAGAAGGCTGAGGGGAGACCTTATTATGGCATATGAGTATCTAAAGGGTGGGTTGAAGGAGGATGGAGCCAGGCTCTTTTCAATGGTTCCCAGTGACAGGACGAGGGGCAATGGGCACAAGTTAGAACACAGGAAGTTCCGTTCAAATACAGGGAAACACTTCTTTACGGTGAGGGTGACAGAGCACTGGCCCAGGCTGCCCAGGGAGGTTGTGGAGTCCCCTTCCCTGGAGATTTTCAAGACCCGCCTGGATGCAGTCCTGAGTCATGTGCTCTGGGCAATCCTGCTTTAGCAGGGGAGTTGGTCTCTAGAGGTCCCTTCCAACTCTTAAAACTCCGTGATTCTGTGATTCCATAGCGGAAATTGCTAAAATAGCATTAACTGCATGAGAGTCCAGGAGATCGGGCATCTCAGACTGAGTTTGTGGTTAAGGAAAGTTCAGAGTTACGAGATTGCCCTGATCCAACAAAATCTAACGCAGATGCTTCAAAACTTAAGCGACAGCCTCACTCTGATTTGCCAGGATGTTATGAATCACCTACGAAGAAGTCTAATACTGCAAGTTTCACAGGGGAAGGTACTATGTTAGCAGACTTTAATGAAGATGTCCCTTTTTGATATGATCCAGTTGAAAAATGGAGGCAAATAACGCAAAAGGCACTGGACAGTGGAGATACAGCATGTGGAAATGCAATAGCGTGTCCCGTCTTACGACGAACGGATCAGCCTAATGAGCACTCACCTTTTCCTTATGAAGTAATTAAAGACTTGAGACAAACTCTTATGCAAAATGGGTTAAGTGCACCACATACTCAAAGTTTGCTACAAGGAATATTTGGGGGGAATGAGTTAACACCCTATGATATTTGGCAAATTACACGTTTAATACTTACTCCTACGCAAATGGTATTATTTGAGTCAATGTGGAAATCTGCTTGCCAAGCGGCAGCCCTTGCAAGCAGCGAATGCTGCTGCGAAAGAGTCTTTGTTAACGCAGCTTGTTGTGGGAAATGCTAATTATGAACGTCAGTGTATTTTGCGTTTGTTACAAAATCCAACGATAGTCCAAATGATTGAGGCACGTCAAAGAATGGGTTCTAACTCTCATAACATGGAGATGTTGGCGACAACTTTTGCTGCAGAGATGAAAGTACGAGGAAGTTGTTTTTTGTGTGGGCCGGCTATAGCCCAGCGGTTGCTTTGGTCTTTCACAAGTGTGTCGCGTGAATCTGTCAGATCATTCAGAATCTGTGCGTAAAAACATTCAAATGTTAAAGGAGGGGGTCAGAAAGTTGCAAGTAGACAATGAATGGAATTGGTTGAACGATTTGTTATCTGGTTGGGGAATTACAGGATGGATAGCTGCAATTATTAAGACAGGATTAATGATATTGATCATAATTTTTTTTATAGCATTAATTGTTCCATGTTTATACTCTTGTCTGCAAAGGGCCCTGCAGAAGATGATAAACTCGGCGTTTTTAATTGAAAAACAAAAAAGGGGAGATGTGGGGACTGGGGCAAAAGAAGGGTTAAGTGGGGTAGAACTAATCGGGAGGAATAAGCAGCTGCAGCACTGTTCTGGCAGACCACGAAGTTGTGTGAAGCTCCTCCCGAGATAAGGAGGTGCTGCTCACAGGGAAGAGAGATTCCCTTTTCGGTGGGAACGTGATCTTTTGGAGTACGCGATGGTGTAAACAAGCAAAGTAGGCAATTACTGGCCGTGGTAGAAAAGTACGTAAAGAGCACGCTTGCTTAATACAGCGGATGTCGGTTTCGATCCTGCATATCGCAGTCCGCGCGTTTCCACCGCCACACGCCCCCTCCCCCGCGGGCCGCCCCCCGGCCCCGGCAGCGCCCCGCTCCGCCCGCCCGCCCCCGCCCTGGGCAGGAGCTCCCCGAGCCCGCGCCGCCCCGCCGGAGCGCAGCGGGACGAGCAGCTGCAGCGCCCGGTGCCGCGGGGCCGGTTCCTGCGCGCCGTCACCCGCGGCGGGAGGAGCCGCACCGCGCCCGCGGGCACCGGCGGGGCTCGGCTCCGCTCGGATGGGGTCGGCGGGGGTCGGATCTGTTCGGCCCATCCATCCCCCAGTGGTGGGAGGGGAGAAGGGAACCCCCCCGTCTTTGCCAGCGCCGCCTCCTCCCCACAGTGTCCCCCAGAGAAGGCTCTGAACTCGGGACGATGCCAACGCGGGGGGGGAGTGCAGTCTCTGCCCTCCGGCACCCACTCCGAGGGGATCTTCCGCTCTCGGACCATCTCCTGCTCCCGCTGCGGGGAGTTCCTGCTCTGGATGGATCCAGCCGGTTATGGAGGTACCGAGGGAAGTTGGACTCTCGCGTCCGCTACGGGGAGGTCAGAGCTGGGAAGCGCTCCGTACCCCGGCAGCAGCGGGGGGGGTCGAGCTGAGCAGGGAGGTGTTGGCCGGGCAGGAGGAACTGCTGCGCTGTCCCTGTCTCCCTCCAGAAGGACAGCGGCAAGAGAGGAGTGTGGGAGGAGGAGGTGGCGGGGGCAGAAGAGGAGGGGGAAGGGGAGCCGAACGCGGAGGAGCTGCGGGAGAAGAGCTGGACCATGGGGCTGTCCTGCCCCCCGCTGCCGGGCACGGGGGTCTGGGGGCACCGAGGGCTGGAGCTGTGCTCCGCAGAGCTGTGCTGGCCCCCAGGTGCGGTTTTAATGTTGAATTTCTGTAAATGACTGGCTTGTAGAAGGCATGTGTAGATTTGGGGAGGGGGGAAGCAGGAGCTGCGGCCGTGGGGGGGTGCATGCAGCTGAGGGGGTGGAGCTGTGACCTTGCTGGGCAGGAAGGACCACGGACCTGTCCGTGTCTGATCCCTGCAGCCCCCCGGCTGTCCCCCTGCAGCTCTAGGGGAAGGGGCTGCCAGCGTCGGACAGGCGGCTCCTGCTCCTGCCCCCCTCCGGGGGAAAAGGGTCCCCGGGGCTGCGGGCAGAGCCCCTCCTGTGCTCCCCGGGGGCTCTCGGGAGGTGCCCGACAAGGTGCCGTCAGGGGCGACCTCCTCTTGCAGTAGCACCGGGGGGGGGGCAATGCCGCCCGAACCAAGGTGCCTGCCTGTGTCAGGTTCTGCAGGCAGCCTGTGGGCAGGGACGGTGCCCGGAGGGGGCTGGGGGGACCCCGCGCTCTTCCCACATGCCTGCAGCAGGGCAAGCAGCCCCAGGACCCTCCAGCTCCCCACGAGCGCTGGGGGATGTGCCTGTCCCCACCATGGCACCGCTACGGGGAAACAACATCCAGAGAGACATTGCAACATGGCAAAATGCATAGCAAGAGTCGTAGCTGAGAGGTTCCTGAATGGTGACCCTGGGGCAGCTCTACCTTGGAAGTGGCAGAAAGCAGAGCCATCTGGAGCCATAGAGCAGCGGCTTTGGCAACCAGATAAGGACAGTTGACCAAAACAATACAGTGATTAAATAGGAGTCAACGACTCCCAGAGGATTCTGAAGGACTATCCGAGAGACTATAATGGGCATACCGGGGTGGGTAGTAGCCTATGGTAATGAGTTCCCGGAAAAGTAACGAACATGTTAAGCATTTCCCCAAAACCTTGTGAATGTGTATATATGGCATGTCTATAAGCTGTATAACTAACCCTTTACGGTGTGCAAGTTTGGAGGAGCGATCCCCCTTGCACCCAGCACTGCAATAGACATAGCTGCTTTATAACTCTGCGTGAGTTGTGGAGTTTGTTTCCGCACCTCAGCACTGCAGGGCTCAAGGATGGGGACACCCCCCCCCGTCCCCCCGTCCCCCCGTCCCCTCCCTTCTGCCCGCAGGGAGCAGCCCCAGGCAGGGATGCTGAGCACGGGGGTTTCTTGACAGGCCTGGGGCTGGCAGCGGTGACACTTGGCTGTAGGACATGTCCCACCCAGGCAGGGGTGCAACTCCTTCTGGGGGCAGCATGTCACTGAGAGCTGGGGGGGACTTGGATGGTCTCGGGCAGAGCGAGTGTTACCCCAGCCTGCCACCATGGCCCTTTGCAGCTCCGGCGGTACCCGGGCAGGGACGGGATGGGCTGGCCTGAGGCTGGAGCACCCGAGGGTGATGCCCCCCCCACCACAGAGCATCCTCAGACCAATGGGTGCTGTGGAGATGGTGGGGCAGGGCTGGATAAAGGATGTGGGGCAGCGGGGCCAGGGCAGGGCCAGGGCCATCACCTGTAGCTGTAGCCAAGGGGAAGCCGAAGTCCTTTTGGGGTGAAGGTGATGGAAGGAGTAGCAAGGGCGGCACTCGCTGTCGGACAGGTCCAGGTTGCAGTTCCAGCCGATGGTCACACTGATCATCCAGTCCTGCAGCAGGGACCAGCAGACCTCGCACAGTGCCAGCACGCTGCGGGCACAGCATCCCAACGGGCACGGCACCACCATGGTCACAGCATCTCCAGGGGCACGGCATCCCCATGGGTACAGCACCTACGTCCCTGCAGGCGTAGAATCTCCACAGACATGGCAATCCCCCAGGCACAGCACCCCAGTGGGCATGGCAACCCCCACGGGCATGGCATCCCTGCGGGCACAGCATGTCCATGGCTATGGCATCCCTGGGGGCATGCAGCATCCCCCCAACCCACATTTCTCCCGCCCGGCCACGAGCACAGCCCCATCCTCGCCCTCCCCAGCAGGACGGGGCTGGGTTGCCACAGGCGTTGGGCCACAGGCCCTTGCCAGGGCCGCCGTTGGCACTGCCTGCTGGCCCAAGAGTGCCCGGGAAGGGGCTTCCCAGAGGAGCTGGCCGGGCAGCAAGGAGCAGGTCCCAAAGGACGGGAAGACGCTGGGGACGGGCAGGGGGGCAGAGAGCGGGGGAAGGATGGAACAGCGTCGAGTGCCTCTCCTGGGGGGGACTTGTCTGCTCCCGCAGGTGCAGAGGGCAGGGAGGGCCCTGCGGGGACGCTGCGCTGCTCGGCCACCCGCCCCCCATCCCCGGCAGAGGCGGGAGGGAGTCCCGGGGAGGCGGCACTGCCTCGCTCCGTCCGCGCCTGCCGCCTGCTCCCCCCGCCCGGCTCGGCCCGGCTCTGCCCGCACGGCTGGCTGGATCGGCTCGGCTCGGCTCGTCTGGGCTCGGCTCGAGTGGGCTGCGACCCTGCGGGCCCGGGCCGGGCCGTGCGGCGGGAGCCCCGGCGGAGCGGCGGGGCAGGTGTGGGCGCGGAGGGGGCCGGGGGTCCCGGTGGGTGCGTGCGGGGGCTGCGGGCAGGGGGCGTGTGGGCCTCGCTCCGCGGAGGCTGCGGAGGCCGCGGCGGGGCCCGAGGGCAGAAGCGCGGGGCCGGCGGGCCCGTGAGCGGGTCCCCGCGGGAGCGGGCAGCGGCGCAGCCGTCGGGCGTCCCCCGGGCGCGGCCCCGCCCCTGCCCGCTGCTGCCGGGGGTCTGGCGGGGCGGCCGTCGGCGGGCAGCGGGGGTGCGGAGAGGGGCCCGGCTGCGGCCGCTGGCTGCGCTCCCCCCGGTGCCGGCGGGGACGGGGACGGGGACGGGGACGGGCCCGGGGAGAGGCGGGCTGGCGGCGGGGCAGAGGCTGCGGGGCTCCCCCGGGGCACAGGGTCGGGCCCGGGCCGGTGGAGACGCTCTCGGGCTGCGGCCGGGACAGACGAGGCACAGCCGGCGGCTCTGGCAGAGGAGACGGAGGCTCCGCTTCGATTGCCCGCTCCGTCCTGAGGCAGCATGGCGCCTGCAGCCTGTGCAAGCAGGCCGTGCCCGGCCCAGGGCAGAAGACCCCCGGGGGGCTCGTGCAGGGAGGTCCCGGAGGTGCCCCTGCCAAGCTGGCACAGGGAGGAGAGGCGGAGGGATGGAGGGCACCGCTGGACTCCCGCTCCTGCCAGGACAGGGAACCGCTGGCCACAACTGGCCCCGAGGAGCCCTGGCAAGGGGCCGTGCTCGGGGCTGCAGAGGAAGGCGAAAGACCCCCGGGGGCCCGTGCCAGTGTGCCCCGGGGAAAAAATTCCTTCCTGACCCCAAAAGTGGCGATGGGCTGTTCCCCGAGGACTCGAGCAAGACCTTTTGCGTGGCCTCCTGGGCAGCGGTGGCTGCAGGGGACACCAGCACTGCCCAACCCCTCCTCTGCTTCCACTGGGGGCACCTCAGGGCCATCCCACAATGGAAAACTGACATGGTTTTCTCTACCAAAACACTCTTTTTCTATGAAAATATATCCTCCAGGGTCCACACAAGACTCCTCCGAGACAACTCCTGCAGGCTCTTGATCACAGCTTTAGGGACCTGAGATCCCAGGAAGCAACCCCAGACTCGTCCAGGGAAGATACCCGAGATGATTTTTCTCCTTGGACAATGCTCCATCCTCTGGGATGCATCCGAGACTTATCCCAGCTATGTCCCAGGTATGGCCCTGAGTCTTTTTTTCCAGTGTTTTGGTGACCTGTGATCCCGGGTAGCAACCCCAGACTCCTCCAGGGAAGATACCCGAGATGATTTTTCTCCTTGGACTATTGTCCATCCTTCGGGATGCACCCGGGACTCCTCCCAGCTCTGTTTCTGAGTGTTTTCTTCCTGGGGTTTAGGGCCCTATAATCCCAGGTAGCAACCCCAGACTCCTCCAGGGAAGATACCCAAGATGATTTTTCTCCTTTGACAATGCTCCATCCTGCGGGATGCACCCGAGACTCCTCGCAGGTATGACACCGAGTCTTATTTCCGGTGATTTAGGGCCCTGTGATCCCGGGTAGCAACCCCAGACTCCTCCAGGGAAGATACCCAACATGATTTTTCTCCTTGGGCAATGCTCCATCCTCTGGAATTCACCGGAGTTTCCTCACAGGTATGTCCCTGAGACATTTTTCCGGTGGTTTAGGGTCCTGTCATCCGAGGTAGCAACCCCAGACTCCTCCACGGAAGATACCCGAGATGATTTTTCTCTCTTGACAGTGGTCCATCCTGCGGGATCTACCCAGAACTCCTCCCAGGCATCTCCCGCAGAGGTTTCTCCAATGCTTTAGGGCCCTGTGATCCCGGGTAACAACCCCAGACTCCTCCAGGAAGATACCCGAGATGATTTTTATCCTTGGACAATGCTCCATTCTGCTGGATGCACCGGAGACTCCTCCCAGCTCTGTTTCTGAGTGTTTTCTTCCTGGGTTTTAGGGCCCTGTGATTCCAGGTAGCAACCCCAGACTCCTCCAGGGAAGATACCCGAGATGATTTTTGTCCTTGGGCAATGCTCCATCCTCTGGGATGCACCTGAGATTCCTCCCAGGCATCTGCCGCAGATATTTTTCCTGTGGTTTGGGGCCCTGTCATCCCGGGTAGGAACCCCAGACTCCTCCAGGGAAGGTACCCAAGAGGATTTTTCTCCTTGGACAATGCTCCATCCTCTGGGATTCACCGGAGACTCCTCGCAGGTATGTCCCGGAGTCTTTTTT
The DNA here is from genome assembly GCF_965231255.1 of Vanellus vanellus. Lineage (NCBI taxonomy): Eukaryota > Metazoa > Chordata > Aves > Charadriiformes > Charadriidae > Vanellus > Vanellus vanellus. Next base: position 823,594 of record NW_028127638.1, on the reverse strand, counting down.
CCGGTGGTTTGAGGCCCTGTGATCCCGGGTAGCAACCCCAGACTCCTCCAGGGAAGATACCCGAGATGATTTTTCTCCTTGGGCAATGCTCCATCCTCTGGAATTCACCGGAGGTTCCTCACAGGTATGTCCCTCAGTCTTTTTTCTGGTGGTTTAGGGTCCTGTCATCTCAGGTAGCAACCCCAGACTGCTCCAGGGAAGATACCCGAGATGGTTTTCCTCCTTGGACAGTGCTCCATCCTCTGGGATGCACCTGAGATTCCTCCCAGTCGCCTCCCGCAGATATTTTTCCTGTGGTTTGGGGCCCTATAATCCTGGATAGCAAGACCAGACTCCTCCAGCGAAGATAGCCAAGATGATTTTTCTCCTTGGACAATGCTCCATCCTGCGAGATGCACCCGAGACTCCTCCCACGTCTGTTTCTGAGTGTTCTCTTCCTGGGTTTTAGGGCCCTGTGATCCCAGGTAGCAACCCCAGACTCCTCCAGGGAAGATACCCGAGATGATTTTTCTCCTTGGGCAATGCTCCATCCTCTGGGATGCACCAGAGATTCTTCCCAGTCGTCTCCCGCAGATATTTTTCCTGTGGTTTGGGGCCCTGTAATCCTGGGTAGCAACCCCAGACTCCTCCAGGGAAGATACCCGAGGTGATTTTTCTCCTTAGAAAATGGTCCATCCTCTGGGATGTACCCCTGACTCCTCCCAGGTGTCTCCCGCAGACTTTTCTCTAGTGGTTTAGGTATCTGAAATCCCAGGTAGCAACCCCAGACTCCTCCAGGGAAGATACCCGAGATGATTTTTCTCCTTGGGCAATGCTCCATCCTCTGGGATGCACCTGAGATTTCTCCCAGGCATCTCCCGCAGATATTTTTCCTGTGGTTTGGCGCACTATAATCCTGGGTAGCAACCCCAGAATCCTCCAGGGAAGATACCTGAGATGATTTTTCTCCTTGGGCAATGCTCCATCCTCTGGAATTCACCGGAGGTTCCTCACAGGTATGTCCCTCAGTCTTTTTTCCGGTGGTTTAGGGTCCTGTCATCCCAGGTAGCAACCCCAGACTCCTCCAGGAAAGATACCCAAGATGATTTTTCTCCTTTGACAATGCTCCATCCTGCGGGATGCACCCGAGACTGCTCGCAGGTATGTCCCTGAGACATTTTTCCGGTGGTTTAGATACCTGTCATCCCAGGTAGCAACCCCAGACTCCTACAGGGAAGATACCCGAGATGATATTTCTCTCTTGACTGTGGTCCATCCTGCGGGATCTACCCAGAACTCCTCCCAGGCATCTCCCGCAGCGTTTTCCCCAATGCTTTAGGGCCCTGTGCTCCCGGGTAGCAACCCCAGACTCCTCCAGGGAACATACCCGAGATGATTTTTATCCTTGGACTATTGTCCATCCTTCGGGATGCACCTGAGACTCCTCCCAGCTCTGTTTCTGAGTGTTTTCTTCCTGGGGTTTAGGGCCCTGTGATCCCAGGTAGCAATCCCAGACTCCTCCAGGGAAGATACCCGAGATGATTTTTTGCCTTGGGCAATGCTCCATCCTCTGGGATTCACCGGAGATTCCTCACAGGTATGTCCCTCAGTCTTTTTTCTGGTGGTTTAGGGCCCTGTGATCCCAGGTGACAACTCCAGACTCCTCCAGGGAAGATACCCGAGGTGATTTTTCTCATTGGACAATGCTGCATCGTCTGGGATTCACCGGAGACTCCTCGCAGGTATGTCCCTGAGTCTTTTTTCCGGTGGTTTAAGGCCCTGTGATCCCAGGTAGCAACCCCAGACTCCTCCAGGGAAGATACCCAAGATGATTTTTCTCCTTGTGCAATGCTCCATCCTCTGGCATTCACCGGAGATTCCTCCCAGTTGTCTCCCGCAGACATTTTTCCTGTGGTTTGGGGCCCTATAATCCTGGATAGCAAGACCAGACTTCTCCAGGGAAGATATCCGAGATGATTTTTCTCCTTGGACAATTCTCCATCCTGCTGGATGCACCCGAGACTCCTCCCAGCTCTGTTTCTGAGTGTTTTCTTCCCGGGGTTTAGGGCCCTGTGATCCCAGGTAGCAACCCCGGACTCCTCCAGGGAAGATGCCCAAGATGATTTTTCTCCTTGGACAATGCTCCATCCTGCGGGATGCACCCGAGACTGCTCGCAGGTATGTCACCGATTCTTATTTCTGGTGGTTTAGGGCCCTGTGATCCCGGGTAGCAACCCCAGACTCCTCCACGGAAGGTACCCGAGATGATTTTTCTGTTTAGAAAATGCTCCATCCTCTGGGATGCATCCGAGACATATCGCAGCTATGTCCCTGAGACATTTTTCCGGTGGTTTAGGGTCCTGTCATCTCGGGTAGCAACCCCAGACTCCTCCAGGGAAGATACCCGAGATGATTTTTCTCCTTGGGCAATGCTTCATCCTCTGGGATTTACCGGAGATTCCTCACAGGTATGTCCCTCAGTCTTTTTTCCGGTGCTTTAGGGCCCTGTGATCCCAGGTGGTAACCCCAGACTCCTCCAGGGAAGATACCTGAGATGAATTTTCTCCTTGGGCAATGCTCCATCCTCTGGGATGCACCAGAGATTCTTCCCAGTCGTCTGCCGCAGATATTTTTCCTGTGGTTTGGGGCCCTGTAATCCTGGGTAGCAACTCCAGACTCCTCCAGGGAAGATACCCGAGGTGATTTTTCTCCTTGGACAATGCTGCATCGTCTGGGATTCACCGGAGACTCCTCGCAGGTATGTCCCTGAGTCTTTTTTCCGGTGGTTTAGGGTCCTGTCATCCCGGGTAGCAACCCCAGACTCCTCCAGGGAAGATACCCGAGATGAATTTTCTCTTTAGAAAATGTTCCATCCTCTGGGATGCATCCGAGATTCTTCCCAGGCATCTCCCGCAGCCTTTTCTCCAGTGGTTTGGGGCCCTGTTATCCCAGGTCGCAACCCCAGACTCCTCCAGGGAAAATAGTCGAGATGATTTTTCTCCTTGGGCAATGCTCCTTCCTCTGGGATGTATCTGAGATTCTTCCCAGGCGTCTCCCTGAGACATTTTTCCTGTGGTTTGGGGCCCTGTAATCCCTGGTAGCAACCCCAGACTCCTCTAGGGAAGATATCCAAGATGATTTTCGTCCTTGGGCAATGCTCCATCCTGCGGGATGCACCCGAGACTCCTCCCAGCTCTGTTCCTGAGTGTTTTCTTCCTGGGGTTTAGGGCCCTGTGATCCCAGGTAGCAACCCCAGACTCCTCCAGGGAAGATACCCGAGATGAATTTTCTCCTTGGAATATTGTCCGTCCTGCGGGATGCACCTTAGACTCCTCCTAGGCATCTCCCACACAGTTTATCCTTTGGTTTATGACCCTGTAATCCTGGGTACCAATCCCAGACTCCTGCAGGGAAGATACCTGAGATGATTTTTCTCCTTGGACAATGTTCCATCCTCTGGGTTTCACCCGAGGCTCCTTCCAGGCTTCTGGTGTTGTCTTTTGTCATGTATTTTAGGGACCTCAGATCCCTGGTAGGACCTCCAGACTCTCCAAAGGGAGATAACTGTGATGGTTTTTTCTCATTGGGAAATGTTTTTTCTCTTTTAGGTAAAGCTTTTTACCCTGCGACAAACCCATGACTCCTCCCAGGGATCTCCCACAGACTTTTGATCTCTATTTGAGGGACCTGATATCACAGGTAGCTACCAAGACTCCTCTAAGGAAGCTTCCTTCTGTTTTGCCAATAGGTCTCTGTTCCTGGATCCATCCAACCCTCCCATTAGCGTTAGGTTAGGGTGTGAGTTCTGTATGAGAATCCCACAGCTCCAGGGACACCTGGCTGGAAAAGATATGTCGAGGAGGGAACGGTATTGCACCAACATCGCTTCCTTGACACTGTGATGGTGTGCTCCCCCTCCCCGCCTTCCAACCTGACCTTTATCTCCCGTGACCCTGCCCAAGCACTAACACCTGTGGTGGTCACAATGGGCACGTGTACATGTGATGGCTGCCCCCGGCTCGATGTGGTTTCGGGGAAACACATAACACCACAGTAGCCAAGGGCTAACTTGAGCAGTGCTGGTACTGTGGCCAATATGCAGATATGACTATAGGTCAATCATCTCACCCACATCAACAGCGAACAGCCCAAGAGCCCTTTGAGCTCCCCTGCACGCCAGGATCTCCCCATGAGCGGGGACGCCTCTCAAGGTTACTCCTCGAGCTTCACAGATTCTTTGCCGCAACAGATCCTCGGTCAGTGACTAATAGCACGCGAAACTGTGAAATCTTAGCTAAGTGATAGAAAGCATTGATTGCACATATATAATCCCTTAGACATAAACCGTTGACCCAGTCTGGGACCAGGATTGGATCCAGCCGCACCCAGACTCCTCTCTGAGAAGGAGGTTAGAAAGCAAGGGGCTCCTTTCCGAACCTCAGCCCAACAGGAGGGTCTCCCTGGCAGTTCTGCCTGACCCTGTCCTCCATGCAGGAAATAACCAAGTGTACCTTGCCATCGAATCCTGCTAAAGCACTGTCGCATTTACTCTCAAACTTTGTTAAATCCCTGTTTTGTATCAATAAACGTGTCGCTGCTTCTCTCTACGAGTGAAGTGCATCGCTCCATCCGCAGCAGACACCTCTCTCCTCTGGGCCACCCGTGCTGCTGGGGACCTCAGCCTCAGCCCACGCTGCCATTAGCTGCCTGTCAGAGCGCTGCTACGGGATGGTGAAGGCAGGAACAGCTTTCCATCCTTGCTCCTTTTGTGTAGGAGCAGTCGCTGGATGTTTTCCATTTTGGAGCGGGGCTCTGGCGAGTGTGGGAGAGAGTGTTGGGAGCGTTACGGTGCAAGGAAAGCGCAGAGCCCCAGTGTTGGTCGGGCTGTGAAAGTGCTGCCGAGGGATAGTGAGGGCAAGCAGTCTAATATGACCGAATTGAATGAAACAATCCAGGAATTCTTTACTTACAGAATCTCACTTGGCTACAGCCCACGCTAAGGGGCTGTAACAGTAACTCAGCAGCAGGAGTGAGGGAGAATAGCGGCGCGGTTGGGTGTTTGCGGTGTTAAGATGTCGAGCAGGAGGAGTGTCGGGGACCCGGAGTATTTAACCAGACACATCCCTCAGAATCCCAGATACCAACATATAAAAACCCGCCTTGATACTGGAAACAGTTTGACAAAATACACTGAGAGGTTGGAAGAGATCAAAAGAAATTACAGGTATAAAAAGGATGAGCTGTTTAAAAGACTGAAAGTGACTACTTTTGCCCAGTTGGTCATCCAGGTTGCCTCTCTATCTGATGAAACCTTAGAAGTGACAAATGAGGAGATCCACAAGCTGGAAGATGGTGATTCTGTTGCTCCAGATGCTGAAGTCACAGCAGGGACAAATGGGAAAGGAAGCCCTGATGTGACACCTAGTCCAATCCTGTTTATAAACAACACAGGAGCTGGGGAATCCTATCGGTCCACGCTGCAGAGTGTGATAAGTGGCATTGGTGAACTGGATATAGAAAAGGACACTCCTTTCTGTTACACAATGTAAAATTCTGTTGTACAGGAGAAGTTTATTTGTTTGCTTGCTTTAAGAACTAAAGGTGGTTTCAAACCCTAAAAATGCAAGGTAACCAAAGTACAGAAGGAGATACCCGAGCTAAACAAAAGACATCTCTCTCGTCTGTGCTATCGCCTAGCAGCCAACTACTCCCCTCGATAAATATCACCGTCAGGAGGAGCCCAATTTGACCTCTCCCTGAATGGCAGCTGCACTGCACGCCAGGCGACTCTCCCCGTGGGCAGGGGCGACTCTCAAGGTTAGAGATTCCTTACCTGAGACTGAGAGCCTTCCTCACCCACGGCGGAGAGATGCCTTAGCTGCGGCAGATCCTCAGTAAGTGACTGAGAGCGTGCTGAATTAGTACTAATGAGACATTACTAATCCATGCAGCTACTCAATATTATTGCAAACATTGTATAGATAATTCCGTTAGACATAAGCTGTTCTCCAAGTGTGAGACCGGGGCTCCTTAAGGAGTTTAGAAGGCAAGGGGATCCACTCTGAACCTCATGACTCAATGGGAGGGTCTTCCTTACTCTTTGCGTCTCCAGTCTCTGTGTGAATCAGCCTAACCTGCTTCTAACTCAGTTTTCCTTTGTATGTTTTTTCCATGCGGTAGTTAATCATAGAACGGTCTGGGTCGTCTTCAATTGGATCTGGTTGCTCAGAGCCCCATCCAACCTGACCTGGAATGTTTCCAGGTATGGGCCATCTCCCACCTCTTTGGGCAACCTGGGCCAGTGTCTCCCCACCCTCATCATCAAAAAACATAATCTTCCCAGATGCCCCATCCCTGCTTATTGCAGGGGGTTGGACTCAACAACCTCTAAAGGTCCCTTCCAACCCAAATGATTCTATGATACTGTGATTTCACTGATGTTTCCCTGTTGGCTTCTGTTCCGTCAGAAGCCCCTGGCTCATCTCCATAAGACTGCGAGTCTGCTGCACCCAGCACGTCTCAGACCAACAGGCTGAGGGTCCTCGCTGGCGCCCCGTCCCCCTGACCTTAGCATGTTCCCGCAGCTTGTCACGGGCAAGCCTGATCCTATCCCTGACCCCTTCAAGTCTGATCCTATCCCTGACCCCTTCAAGTCTAGTTTAAAGCTCTGCCAATGAGCCCCACTGGCTCCTGAGCAAAGACCCTCTTCCCCCTTTCAGAAAGCTCAATCCCATCTGACCCCAGCAGGCCTGGCACCATGGAGGCCACCCTATTTGTGCAAAAAAACAAAAATTGTGGTGGTGACAGCAGCCACGGAGCCATGTATTAAGAGACCAGGTCCGTCTGTTCCTTCCAGTGTCGCTGCGCATAACTGGAAGGAGAGAGGAAAAATAGCCGGCGCTCCAGATTCCCTTACCACCCATCCCAAGGCCCTGAAGTCTCTCCGGATCGCCCTCGGACTACGCATTGTGGCTTCGTGGCCACCCACAGGGAAGAGCAGCGCTGGGCAATAGTCCGAGGGCCGTACCAGGCCGGGAAGTTTCCTAGTGACGTCCTTAACCCGGGCCCAGGGGGGCAGCAGACTTCCCCAAGAGGAGGGTCTGCCCGGTGAGTCAGGGGTATGTGATAGAGACAATAACACATTGTGCACTGATTGACTAGCAGTGATTCATAACCTAAAGGACAGGCCTGATAAAAAGCAAGAAGTCTTGAGATTGCCAAGGACAGCTCCTGATAACAAATAAGAGTATGCCTTGAAAAGCGGCTGAAACCAACCCTGCGGTCTGGACAAAGACCAAAGAAGAACTGAGTCTGCGCAAGGACAAAGAGTTACTTGCGGTGATGAAGAGGAATCATCAGCCTTCGTGGTCACGACCCTCAGCGACCACCACCAGGAGGCATTGCGCAAGCGCAGTTGGGAGGAGTTTATGGAAATGACTTCTTAGAGCTAATTTGAATACGAAGTGGGGACAGGTTATGCATATGTATAGGCGTATTGGGAAATCTTATGATTATGTAATTAAGCACAATATATATTTGAGAAGGCCGCTGCATTGGGCGCGCACGATTGTGGTGGGGCGACCCCCCCGTGCTGCCCAGCGCTGAATAAACACCTACTTTACAGCCTTCCCGGTTGTGGAGTCTCTGGAGTTTCGTTTCCGCATGTCACCGGCAGATCCGGTCCTCCGTTCCCGTCCCCGTCTCCGGGAGGGCAGAGCGCGGCTCCAGCGGCCCCTCTCTCTCTCGCTCACGCTCCCGGCTGCTCCTCAGCCTTTCTCCTTCCCCCCCGGCTCTGCCGCCAGGCCGAGCGCACCGTCCCCCTGCTCCCCCCTCACGCTGCGCTGCTCTCCGCCGCGGAGCGGGCCGGCCCCGGAGCGGCTCCCTCGGCCACCGGCCGCTCCCTCCGCTGCGGCGCGTTTGAGCCTCCCGCCGTTGCCCGGGCAACGCCCAGGTCTCGCCAGCGGCTGTGGCGAGAGGTACCGGCTGCCGCTCGGCTCCGCTCGGCTCCGCTCGGCCCCGCTCGGATCGGCTCGTCATCTCGCGGCCCCTCTCGGCCGGTCAGGGCCGTCCCCGAGCGCGGCGGCGGGGCCGGGCTGGCGCAGGGCGGGCAGAGGAGCGGCGGGCGGAGGGGCCGAGCCGCCCCGGGAGGCGGCCGCGGGGCGCTCCCCTCCTGCGCTGCCCCGAGGTCCCGGCCGGTCCGGGGCAGCCGCTCGGTGTCCCTCGGGTCCCCGCTGTCCGGGCGTCGGGGCAGCCCCGGGGCTGGGCTGGGGCCGCTCCGTCCCGGCGGCCATCCCCCTTTGGCGGGGCAGCCGGCGGGGGGCACGGCCGGACCCTCCTGCCTGCCCCGGGCCCCGCCGCACGGGCTCTGTGCCGCACACACCGTCCCGTCCGTACCCGCCCTCTCCCCCGCTGGGAGGGCGGTGGGGCCACCGCGGGGCGGGCAGAGCCCTGCGGGGCTGCGCCCGGGAGTCACCGAGCGCCGCAGGTTGCCCGATGCGGAGCGAAAGGAGCCCGAGGGGCCGCCCAGAGCAGCCCCCGCAGCGCAGCGCAGCGGCACAGGCGGCGGCAGGAGGGGCAGCCCCCGGCCGGGGGAGCCCCCGTCGGGGCGGGTAAGTAGCACAGCCACGTCTGCGCAAGAGGAGCAACGCAGAAGCCTTTTCCCGCCCCGACTGCTCCCGCCAGCGAGCTCGGGGCCGGTGGCACTGACGGCGGCAGCCAGGAGCATCGGGCCCCGAGTCACCGGTGCCGACAGCACAGGCGCCGCTGGAGGCGTCCGCCTCTTCCCGCCCCGACGGGATGCCGAGGGCAAGAGCGGGAAGAGGCCCCCAGACGCAGCCCCGCTGCCTTGCTGCGGCTCCTCTGCTTCCAGTACCTTTCCCTTTCCTTCCACAAGGCCGCCGTATCTTCACCAATCTTGACCTTTTCCTGCTGGGAAGCAGAGGCCCGGCTCATACTAGAAACCTCTGCTGCTTCTTGGAGGGAATGAGTGTTTTCTGCCGGGGCAAGACTGATTAAAGACTGATTAAAATAACACCAAGTTCCAAGTTGCTGCTTCTTTTATTAGAATCCCATAGAACAGTTTTTCAAAGGCACATTCCCGCTTTGTGATTAAACGAATTCAAGTTTGATTTGGCTTACACTACCCAGGGCTAATAATATCCTATTCTGGACACTGACAAAGGCTCTATCAAGGTAAAGTGTTGTATCTTACTTTCTCTGGCATGAAATACAACAAATCTGATCTGCAGGAGTGTTATTAAAATGGGTTTGCTAGGATACACATGCTGCTCCTAGGCAAGCAAGAGATGCGGAAGAATAACAGCAAGTGGAATAACAGAAAATGCCCACGCTTCATCTTATTTCTTTGATATTTTTAATATAATGCACAGAATCCTGATTGTATATAGAGCTGCAAATTGGTCAGCTTGAACAGTACAAATAGACTTACCATTTTTCATCATTTTTATTTTCAGTCCGTTGCATTTCCTGGCTCTCAGAAAATGCTATCCCTGTACTGGAATGGTTTTGCTGCAAATATTACGGGTAGATATAAATTCCTAAGGAAAAGAATATCTTTTCTGATTTTCTTCTAATTAAGTGCAAATTATTTTTGTGAACTTGATATTCTTTCTCAAAATCTACATTTTGTACTTAGTAAAGAGAATTCTGATTCAGAAAATTGGTAGCAAAAGAACGTCTACAAGCCAAAAAAAGGTAATCTTAGCATTTCTAAATCCTCCAAAACTGATGCCATGAGGAGCGATACAGGCCTGCCTATTATTCAGCATGTTTAAACGAGTTTCACAGGTGGGGTCCTGAACTCACTCACTTCAGCCCAGGTATTACTGATTGTGTGTTTCCCTCAGCTGTAAATATCTTAAAAGGTATTGGAAGAAAGAAGGTTTCTGCCTCAAATTAATCTATCCACCAGCTGGAAGAGACAGCCAGCCTTTTTAAAATAGCGTAGAATGGTCAAAGTGTTCCTCTTTTCAAAAGGCCTTATTCAGCACTGCCTCATCTGTCCAGTCAGAGGAGTGAGTGCCTGTGATTCTTCCTACTCTCTGTAGTTGGAAGATGCTCTCGGAAGAGAGTGTCTTTCCTACTTTCTTGTAGTTGGAAGACGTCAACCTCCGCAGAAGATTTTTCCTAAAAGGCACAATCTGTCTATTTAATGATTCCTTCAATATAATGATTTAAAAACTGTACCTGCTGGTCTGAACCTGGACTTGATATTCTAGTTCCCTCCAAATAAAATAATGTTCTTGTCTGCAGATGCCCCATTGCCACAGCGTGTACAAGAAGGGATTCTGCCTCCGGCCCATCATCAAGAATCACTCAGAAATCAAAAGAATATTTTACTACCCGTTCACCCTCCACTGATTATAAACCTCAACGACGAGGAGGATGAAGAGGATGACGAAGAGGAAGAGAACTGTAAAGGGTTTTTTTCTCTCTTTTACAAGGAAGCAGAATGGGTTTTTTGGACTCCTGCAGTGTATACATCACAACTGATGTATTATAATAACAATTACATTGTTAGAAAAGAGTTGTTGCCAAGTTTTGGAAATAGCTTCCAGCTAATCCTCAAAATATTGGAACTGGTAGTCCCCAGATGTGAGTGAGGCAATGTTTTCTAACCCCTGTGAAATGCCTAGCTGTATATTTCAATGGTGGTACAATTCACTTCTTTTTCATTCAATGAAGTTTAAAATGTGATCCACTATTCAGATGATGTGATCCACCATTCAAAAATTCTCAGAATTTGGGGATGAAATCACAAATTCAGGAGGTACTTCTTTCCCGGGAAACAAACTTTGGAACAGGGGCTGTAGACACTCATCACTGAAGGTGAAGTCACAGGTTTGTTTACAAAAGATAGCCGAGTGACTTCAACTTAAATAATTTGTTTGACTGATTTCCTAAACTCTGAAGGCAGTCTCATTTTATTGCAGAAAGTTACTCTCGAGTCTAGCGAAGAGAAACCAGACAAAACTCTTCACTAGATTAACTGCAGTGTCTATATGTATATATTTACATTATTATTTATTCCCTTTTTGTGAACTGTAGTTAAACCGTTGACTGTATCTCACTCAGAGATGAGAGATTCATAGTGATGGAATGAATTGCACATTCCCAGAGCGTGAGAGAACAACCTACTCTCCTGCATGCACCCTGGAAATGACGGTGCTAGTTCTCAGGCAGCCCCGAGCCGCCTTTGCTTTTCCCGCTGTCCTTCGGGTGAGCGGGCAGGGCTGCCTGTTAGGGCCTCCAAACTCGGTTTCAGTCTGAGTTGGCCACGTTAACTTCAACAACAGAAAGAGCAGGGCTTTGCTCGTCTTAGTAGCCTGAACTGAGACAGATAAGGAGCGCTCATTTCACCAGCTCTGCTGGCAGGCGTTACAGGACAGTAACTTTGGGCAGAGGTTTTGTGACAAGCGCTCCCTGGGGACATGTTTAGTCACAAGATTTCCTTTTGGGTGTAAATGAAGGACTGTTTTGCCAATAAGTACTGAAGATTTGTTTTCACTCATTTTAAATCAACAAACATTAACTTCTTAATAGGTGTTGTAACTGCAATTCCATTGCACTTGGCAATACCTAATATTACGGAATCATTTTTCTGCCCAGAAGCAGAGGTTGCAGTCAGAAAAGAAACACCCATGACAGAAATTCATTATGGTATTTGATTCTTAAGAATTATTGGAGGCCTTTGTATAGATAACTAGTAATCTTTTAAAAATCTGTCCTATAGATGTTTCTAATTGGGTGCCTAAGACTGCTACAGATATTGAAGAGGAAAGAGCAATAAAGGAAATGTGCTATAAATCTGGTAAGTATGGAATTAGTCACTCCTTCCTAAACAGCAGTGCTGCCAATATAGTAAACTTTGCATTTTTTTTCCCTCTTGGGATATATTTAGCTGAGTATTACAAGATTCCAACAACAAAACAAAATCAACAAAAACCACCAATCAACAAAAACTGTGTCTTCACCTCAGCAAAATGAGCTATTACCCTTGGAAGCGACCGGGCGAGACTTGCAGAAGGCAAGTACTTTCCATCTTCTCAGACAATGTTTACCAGTTTTTAAATTACTGTTAGAGGAAGGAACTATGACATCATTTGCCCATCCTCCCCGCTTTTTGAACTTGGTGATGATGAAAGATAGCATATTACAAAGAGGATAGAAACACTTTTAATTTCCCCCCATATATATAGGGGATCAGGCCTAGTACCAGGGGATCAGGCCTAGTTACCAGGGGGCGAGGCCTAGTCAGCATGGGTTTATGGAAGGCAGGTCCTGCCAAACGAACCTCATCTCCTTCTATGACAAGATAACCAGAATCTTGGACGAGGGAAAGGCTGTTGGTATTGTATACCTGGACTTTCGAAAAGCATTCGATACTGTCCCCCATACAATTCTCGTGGAAAAACTGGCTTCGCGGGGCCTGGATGAGCATACGATCCGCTGGATCAAGCACTGGCTGACTGGAAGGTCCCAAAGAGTGGTGCTCAGTGGATTTAAATCCAGCTGGCGGCCGGTCACAAGTGGTGTGCCTCAGGGCTCAGTGTTGGGACCATTTCTGTTTAACGTCTTTATTGATGATCTCGATAAGGACATAGGGTGTATCATCAGCAAGTTTGCAGATGACACCACGTTAAGCAGGAGTGTTGATTCCCAGGAGGATAGGGAAGCTCTACAGAGAGACTTAGATTGGATCATTGGGCCAACATCAATGGTATGAGTTTCAACAAGGGCAAGTGCCAGGTCCTGCACTTGGGCCACAATAACCCCGTGCAGCGCTACAGGCTTGGGGAGGTGTGGCTGGAAAGCTGCCGGGCAGAAAGAGACCTGGGGGTTCTAATTGACAAGGGGCTGAATATGAGCCGGCAGTGTGCCCAGGTGGCCAAGAAAGCCACCGGCATCCTGGCTGGTCTTAGAAATAGCGTGGCCAGCAGAAGTAGGGAGGTGATTGTGCCCCTGTACTCAGCACTGGTGAGGCCACACCTCGAGTATTGTGTCCAGTTTTGGGCACCTCAATACAAGAGAGATATCGAGGTGCTGGAGGGAGTGCAGAGGAGGGCAACGAAGCTGGTGAAGGGCCTAGCAAACAAATCATACGAAGAGCGGTTGAAGAAGCTGGGACTGTTTAGTTGGAGGAGGAGGAGGCTGAGGGGAGACCTCATCACTCTCTACAACTATTTGAAAGGGCACTGTAGAGAGGTTGGTGCTGGTCTCTTCTCACAGGTAATTAATGACAGAACAAGAGGGAATGGCTTCAAGCTCCAACAGGGTAGAGTTAGACTGAACATTAGGAAAGAATTTTTCACAGCAAGAGTGGTCGGGCATTGGAATAGACTGCCCAGGGAGGCAGTTGAGTCACTATCCCTGGATGTGTTTAAGAGACGTTTAGATGTGGTGTTGGGGGATATGGTGTAGGGGAGAACTTTGTAGAGTAGGGTAGATGGTTGGACTCGATGATCCCAAGGGTCTCTTCCAACCTAGACAATTCTATGATTCTATGATTCAATGATTCTACATATATTGTCACACACGTGGTGACTCCCTGTAACAACTGAGTGTAGATAGAAAAGGTGGAAATGGGCTGTTAACCCTTCGTGTACTTTCCTGAGATATACAACATACGTCTTTCATAGAGCTTTTCTTCATGATCAAGATTTGTGTGGTCTAAGTTTAGCCACCCTAAGGTTAGGAATGTAGTTTAAATTTCTCATGTAGGCTCTCTGTTGGAAATGGAGAGATATAGGCACTCTTTTGGGGCTATTTATTGAATCATAAGACAGTGCCAAAGACAGGTGAGAGGACTCACTTTCCCAGAGGTGCTCCATGCTCTCTGCTGGCTGTCTTGAGTGTCTACAGGATTAGATGCAGTGATACACCAAACTTTTATATTACTAAATGTAGATTAAATAAATACCCCCTTGAAGTGTCTTGTAAAAGGTAGTAACAAGAGAGTTCCGTTTTGTTTTGAATGTTGGGCTTTATCCAACATAATTAAGGTCAGAGGAAGACAAGCTAATAAATATTTACCTCCCTTAATATGTTTCTCCTTATTCTTGGCCAAGTGGCATGACTCAAGAAAATATAATTAGTTTATTCAATGAATCAGTAACAATATAATTCCACTATAGGAGGGAGAGTTATGTTCTTAACATGACAAGACACCAGAGTAATCAGTAGATTAGGCATGAAGAATTGCCACTGACCTGCCACGTGTAATAAAAAAGATTATTATTGTTTGTTTTGTGTAAATGTGCAGGATAAAATCTTGATAATACTGTGTCGTTGTTGGGACGGACACGACACTGGACATCAAGTTGCAGCAATCCAATTTCTTTACTTAACAAGCAGTGCTTTTTTATAGTCTTTTACCCAGGTGCTTATCTATGCATATATTCAGCATTCTACTTTTGCCCGATACGCTCTCACATCACACACTGTTCATGCTCTGGTCAAAGCCAGGATGTTTGCCAACCTTTATCTTTTTACTTAGCTCTTCTCAGGACTCCCCAGTCTCTTCAAGGGTACACGGATATCTGCTCAAGGTCAACGTTAAACTCGCATTCTGATCCCTCGGACCAGCCAAGGTTTCCCACAGGATAGAATACCCTGTTGGTCAGTTTTGGGTCACCTGTCCTGTCTGCTCCTCCCTCCAGGTGGGACCCCACTATGCTTTTCCGCTTCCGACCCTCCGACGGGGCAAATAACAAAGTTGGTTGGCCTTGTCTGTTATGGCAATAAGTATAAGCAGGAGCCTCTCTGCATCCCATGCCTGGGCATCAGCTATAAACAATTGGTCTGATCTCTCTGAGAGAGTGAACACTGTCTGCACAATATGCAGTTATTTTAGTAGTTAGAAGAGGCCCCGCTAAGAAGCGAAGTTACTGAACGAAATTGGTTCTGTTTTATCTCAAACCAGGACAGTCTCCATCCACAACCTTGGGGGATTCCTCATATACAGGGGTGAAGAGGTGGAGGGTCAGATGTACACATGCGGCACGGGCTGCGTTAACCCCCGCGCCTCCCACTGCAGGAATGACCGCAGGCAGACGCACTGTGAACCAAACATCAAACCTTTAATGAATTAAGAAAGAGAGAGAGATGTGGGAGAGTGGGGCTGGGGCTGGAGTGGGTGGGTGCGGGTCGCATGCGGTGGGGATGCGTGCTCCACGCCTTCTCTATCAGCCCATGAAGAGAGGCTGGGCGAGCGTGGGGCACTTTGCCCCCCAGCATCCACCAGGTTTCTGCGTCGCTTGGTGGCCATAGTGTTGCCATCAGATGCCCTCCGCTTGTTGCTGCCCATGTGCTGCCTGCTGCTGCCCACTGCGGCACCGTCCCGCTCCGGCGTTCCCTCCCACAGGGGTTTGGAGTGTTTTTCCACCTAGCACACCACCATCTTCCTCTTCTTGGGTGGGATGTTGTCCCACGGGGAGGTCTCTTGCGTCCTGGGGGTGCCGTGTGGCGCGGGGCGCTTGGCCTGCTTGCCACCCGCCTCTCCCGATCTAGGCACAGCCTGGCAGGAGACAACGGCTGGTGGCAGCAGCGAGCGGGTCAAAACCTCCTGGGACTGCCTCCTCAGCAGCTCCTCCAACAGTTGGGCCATGCGGGGTGGCCGATGCTGGGGGACAGCCGGGGGTCTGGCCAGGGTTCTTGGCAGCGGGTGACAGAGGGTTCTCAGCAGGGAACTCTCTGGAGGACTCTTCAGGGGATCCTTCCAGGGACTCTTCACAGGACTGTCCTTTAAAGTCTTCTCTGAACTCTCCATGGAGGGACAGCTTTGCTGGTTTTGCTGCCTCGGCTCGGTGGTGGCCGTTGGAGGGCCCCGTAGGCAGGCTCCTTGAGCAGGCTGACCTCAGAACTCGTTGCCGATAATACGGCTATTACAGACGTTATGAAGGCCGAGGCTTCGTGAGGATGGGAGGACTCGGCCTTCACCGCCTTCAGCACTGTGCGTTCGGTGAGGATTTTCTCCACTACTCCTTCTCTTCCTCCTTCTCCTTCTCTTCCTCCTTCTCTTCCTCTTTCTCCTCCTTCTCCTACTCGTTCTTCTTCTCTTCCTCTTTCTCCTCCTTCTCTTCCTCCTTCTCTTCCTCCTTCTCCTCCTCTTCCTCCTCTATAGGACTGAGGGTTGGCTGCCATCTCTTGGCTCTGCGTCTATGTTTTCTTTTGGGCATTGCTTTGCCCTTGGGTTGGCTGGTCATGGGTTGGTTTGTGTCGGAGGAGACCCTTGGGACCACCAACCGCCGCCTGGAAGGACACAAAGGGAGAGGTCTACCTGAGGACACAATGGGTTTGGGGCTGCTTTCTGCCCCTCCCCATGAGCCACGTGCCTCCTCATGTAGCCAGCAGCAGGTTGGCTGAGGAAACCCCCTGTGCCGGGACCCTCATCTGACACACAGCTGTCCCATTGTCCCTAGACCACGCTGGGGCTCTCCTGAAGAGCTGGAGAAGATCCAGCCCTGTGAAATGGGGGTGTTCCCAGCAGCCACATCCCACCCCTCCAGGTGCTGCCTTCACCACTCTTGGGTGGTGATGACCAAGGAGCGTTCAGGGCTGGGGAACGGGCTCTTGCTGGGTCAGAAAATCATGGAATGGTTTGGGTTGGAAGGGACATTTAGAGGTTCATCTAGTCCAACGCCCCCCGCTGTCATCGGCAGGGCCACCTTCCAGTAGACCAGGTTGGTTCCAGCCCCATCCAACCTGACCTTGAACACCTCCAGTCAGGCTGATGGAATGGTTTGGGTGGGAAGGGACCTTTGAAGGTCCATCTAGTCCAACACCCCTGCCATGAGCAGGGAGGTCTTCAACCAGATCAGGTTGCTCAAAGCCCCATCCAACCTGGCCTGGAATGTCTCCAGGGATGGAGCGTCTCCCACCTCTCCGGGTAAAATGGCCCCGTGTGGCCGCCCACCCTGAGCCTTCAGCCTCACCTGGCCAGAGACCTTGTCCTCTTCTTCTGCAGCTCCAAGATTTCCCCAAACTGCGGTGTTTTGCTTTGAGTCGGGCTCGGAGCAGCAGGAAAGGGAAAACCGGGAAACCCCACTGGAACCAGAAAGAAGACACCTCCTCAGAAGAGCGTCGCTGTGACGCTGCCAGACCACCCAGGGACACGCAGGGAGTGCTCAGGCCTCTTCCCAAAATGTCTGAGGGTTGGACATTCTGCTCCTCTAGCAGCCCCATCGTGTCCTCCCCAACACCAGCACCATTTCCAATGTGGTTTTCCGACTTCATCATCATCATGATGGTCAGGAAGGAGGAGCCGGGTGGTGCCGGGGAGGGGACAGGTGTCATTTCTGAGGGGAAGAGGGGGAGGAGAAGGCCTTGGCCCACCATCCTCCCACTGTACCCTTGGGCACATCCCACCCCGGGGCTCTCTTTTGGTGACACCAACAAATCGTTAGGACAAAAGGCCCTCAGGAGTTGGCCTGAAGCTTTAGGACAAGTCGGAGCCTTTTGGCGCTCAGCGTCGGCCATTTCCCCACAACATGGCAGAAGTTGGTTACCCGTCCCATGGAGAAGAGCTGGGAGCTGCTTTACCTTTCCCACCTTGCTGGAGAGCTGGCAAACTGTCTTTTCTCATCTGCACATCCTCACCAGGGACTTGTCTCGAGGTCTTGAGGAGAGCCCTGGGTGGGTGTTTGGGCACACACTCCATCACAAACCTGGAAAGAAGGAGAAGACACCCATATGACCCATGGCACCACCAGCACTTGCCACTTGCTGCGGCCACTTGCCCGCAGGCAGAGTTTGGCATTGCCATGAAGGCCATTGACTTCCCAAGTCTACCACATCCCATCCCCAAGGACGGGCCTGGGAAATGGAGTCGCCCAGCGAAGAAGTCCAGGCCACCACGGGAAGAAATGTCATCCAAATTCCTCTGTCTTTCCCCTCAGAGCTGCCTTATGGGAGTGACTGCGGCCTGGGGACATCATCAAGAGTCGCCGCCTGGTGTCCCCAGGACACCCGCAGCGGCACAAGGAAGAGATGCTACCTTGGGCGTTGGCATCAAAGAGCGGCTACAGCCGCCAACGTACTCACTTGGGAAAGAGGATGACACGGCCGGAGAAGCTCAGTGAGGCCACGGGTACCACTGGGGACACAATCATGTCCAGCAGATGGGGGACCTGCAATGGAGGAACACAAAGATTCAGGACATCCTCAACGTGGTTGAAGCACTGC
This sequence comes from Vanellus vanellus, assembly GCF_965231255.1. Taxonomy (NCBI): domain Eukaryota; kingdom Metazoa; phylum Chordata; class Aves; order Charadriiformes; family Charadriidae; genus Vanellus; species Vanellus vanellus. The sequence continues at coordinate 805,414 of NW_028127638.1, read as the reverse complement.
ACACTGGAGGATGCCAAAGACAGCAGGACATCCTCAATGTGGTTGAGGGTCTCAGTGTTGGAGGAGGCCAAAGATGGCAGGACATCCCTCCACGTGGTTAAAGCACCCCACATTGGAAGAGGCCAAAAACGGTGGGACATCCCCCACATGGCTGAGGCACTCAAGTGTCGGAGGAGCTTGAGGCAGCAAGTGTTGGCAGGACCGTAACTCTCACCTGGACCGAGTGGCTGAACGTGTCCTGAGGGACCCCACACAAGCAGTGCCAGAACACTGCCGTGGGACCGCACGCACCACAGAGAAACCAAAATGCTTACCTTGAAGACAACCTTCTCCAAGTTCTCCTTCCCAGACAGCCTCTCCAGGAAGCTGCGGTAGAATTTCACGTGCACTTTCGTGCCTTCGATGAGGAGCACCCCCACCTCCCTCAGGATGAGGGCCACATTCTCCCCCTTCCCCAGGCAGTGCGAGAGGAGGGTCGTGGTGCCTTGGATGCAGTCCACCACTTTCTGCCGGGACACGGCGGCTGCCACGGCCACCTTGGAGTACTTGAGGGGCTCCAGCTCCTTGTTGCCTGGAAGAACCACAGGAGAAGGATGGAGACGCTCACCCGGTGGCCCGTGTCCTACAGCTTGTGTGTCGCAATCATTGCATTGCCCCAAAAAAACTCAAAACCACTCAATTATTGGACTTTGGAGTTGCTTCAGAGAAGATGACCGTGCAGTCAGCCATCTTACCGGGCAGGTAGTCCTTGTTGTCCATCAGGTTGTGGACAACAGCAAGGTTCCTGGCCAGGTGGAACACCGGCTTCTGGATAGTCACGGTTTCATCTCCGACCTGGACGCGTTCGAGGACAGTACCGAAGGAGCCAAGGGTGGGAATTCGGACGCCCTGCAAGTGGACGAGAAGGGTGGGAGGGTGAGGACTGGCTAGAGGGAAGATCTGGAGGTGACCTCCCCCATCCAGGGATGGTGCTTGAGGCTGGATCCTGCCCTCTCCCACCGTTTGGAGGCACGAGCTGGGCGGTGGGGAGAACTTTGGGGAGGAGATGTTGAGTCCTTCCCCTCCTCAGGAGAAAAAAACAGCACTGGAGTTTGGGCAGAACCAGGACGAGGCCATCCCGGGGGGGTCTCCAGCGACCTGGATCAGCCCTACCAGAAGTGACACCAACATTGCACAGGCCCCGTTTGGCCATCAGTGGGGACTTTTGGGGTGAGATTCCTGTTTTCTGAGGAGTTGAAGGGTGAGAGCAGGCCACGCCCCAGGGGGATCCCACCACCCCTCATGGTGCATGAGGAGGACGCGGGTGTTGCACCACCTTGTGGAGCAGGAGTTGGTCTTGAACGTAGCCAGCCACTGCATCCCAGACGGCCGTTCGCTCTGAAAAAACAAAGAAGAACCAGGTCAGGCCCCATCTCCACCAGCTCTCAGGTCCACCCCAAACATCTCCCCCTTGAGCTGCGACGCGGTGGCAGACGCCAAGTGTCAGGGCTGGCTCCGAAATGGTGACAAGCCCTTGAGTCTTGGCTGCCGGAGAGGTGGCTGCGGTTGGCCGTACCTTCAGCGGTGACGCTGGACATAGCGAAGGTGTGCTCCATCCCATCCCAGAAGTCCATCTTGGTCCGCCTCACGCTGGCAGGTCGGTTCTTGGTGGCGACAGCCATGTTGGAGGTCATCTTATGGACGTTCCTCCAAAGTGTGGGACCCACCACCCGGTGGGCCCTTTTATACCCCCTGAGTGGGTGTGCCACGCACCTCTTGTGACATCAGGGTGACATGTTCATCGCTGATTGACTGACCGTGGTGACACGGCAACCGCCAACCTCTGGTGGGGTGGCCATTAGCAGGGAGAGCTTCAAGCAGCTCAGGATGCTCCAAGCCCCGTCCAACCTGACCTCGGACCTTCCAGTCATGGACACACAGATTGGATTGGCTTGGAGGAGACATTTGAAGGTCCATCTCGTCCAACCTCCCCTGTCTTCGGCAGGGGCATATTCCAGTAGAGCAGGTTACTCAACGCCCCATCCAACCGGACCTTGGATACATCCACTCAGACCCACAGAATGGTTTGCATTGGTTGAGTTGGATTTTTGGGTGGTTTGGGTTCCAACAGACCAGGTTGGTCCCAGCCCTGTCCAATCTGACCTTGAACCCCTCCAATCAGACTCATAGAAGGTTTGGGTTGGTTGAGTTGGATTTTTGGGCTGGAAGGTTTGGGAACCAGTAGAGAAGGTTGGTCCCAGTCTCATCCAGCCTTACGTTGGACACTTCCAGTCATAGACCCACAGAACGGTTTGTGTTGAAGGGGACCTTTGAAGGTCCATCCAGTCCAACCTCCCCATCATCGGCTGGGACACCTTCCAGTAGACCAGGTTGGTCCCAGCCCCATCCAACCTGACCTTGAACACCTCCAACCGGACCCAAAGAACAGTTTGGATTGGATTTCTGGGTGGTTTGGGATCCAGTAGACGGGGTTGGTTGCAGCCCCATCCAACCTGACCTCAGACACTTCCAGTCATGGACCCAAAGACTGGTTTGGGTGGGAGGGGACCTTGGAAGGTCCATCCTGTCAAACCCCCCAATCACTGCAGTGGCCGAGAATAAAAGTAGTGCCACGAGTGGGGCGGGTGCTGCTGCGTTATTGTATCTCATCCTATTGTATTATTTTATCTCTTTCGTTTATTTTGTTTTTTCCTCTTGAGCTGTTGAGCAGAGATGGTTCTCGTGCTCTCTTCCCATCTCGGGGGGGTCGTTGGGCTGCGGCGTGGGGCTGCAGAGCCCGGGAGGAGAGGACAACCCCGAAGAAAAGGTCCCCTTGCCGCCCTCCACCAGCAGCGGTGGGATGGGTGCAGGGACCCTCCTGCCATCGGCTTATCCCGTCCCCTGCGGGAGCCTTTTTCTGCAGCAAACCGACCCAAAACGACAACGGCACGTTGGTGCTTCTTGCTAAATGGGGAGGGGGGAGAAAAACAAATCTATCAGTTTGCTCTGTAAGGATGGAAGCAGCGCATCCCCAAACAGGGCCAAAATCAGGCGGCTTTTACAGGATGGGGTTTTGCAAAGCTGCTGGTGCCAGTGCCCCATGGTGACGGTCAGAGGGGGAAGAAACTGGTTGAGCCCTTAAAAAGAGGAAAAGAAAAAGGCTCGGAGGAAGGGAAAGGTGCAGTGCCGGGGTTTCCTTGCTGCTGTTCCTCCGGGATGCCCGTGCGCGTCCCCTCCACGCTGCCCTCCGGGCAGGACCGTGCTCGCTGCTCCGGCTCTGCCTCCCTGGAGGGGAAAGGTCCCGGCGCAGGAGAGTCCCCATCTCTCCCCCCTTCCCAAAAGAAACTTGAATTACCGGAGAGGTACATTATTACGCCGGTGACCCACAGTGGCTGTGGGGCTGGGGGGCTGTGGTACCAGCCCTATTGCTGCCCTACCCTTAAAATGGAATTATACACTTCTAATATAGGACAATTTGGTTTTCTTTTTTCCATTTTGTTTTCCTCCCTGTAAAAGGAGGGAGCGGGGCTGAGCTTCGCTCCCTCCTGGCAGGGACCGGGAGAAATGAGAAAATCAGGATCTAATTTCTCATTTTTCAAAAAGTCTCCATCTGACTTTCAGAAGCTTGAGACACTGGCGTTTTTATAATTTCAGTATGTTATACAGCAGAAGGCCAACACTTTTGTTAGATTCATGAAAAAGTTAAGAGCCCCTGGGAGATAGCCTCCCAGCCTGCAGTTCCTAGACACATCCAGCCTTACTACAACTGTAATTGAGAGCTGGAAATCTTTTTGCTGGTTTATCCACTGCACTTTGGCTTGTGCTCAGTAGCACTCCAGTGTCATATGCAAATCTATAGCCTGGGATGAGCCAGTGACTTGGAATCCACCATGACGCAAGCTACAGCAAAGACACACAGATATGCACAGTGAACATTGTACCTCTGAGTGGCTGCCAAACCTAGTATGCTAAGGGAATTAAGGCAGAATCTTACTATTGACAACTAAGCATTGCTTCAATCTTGCAAATGATGCTTTTTTTTCTCTTTTTTAACCTTCTTGCTTTAACTGACATATCTTGATATCTGTAGAAACCCGATTTCTTTCCCAGAAAGAAAGAAAATAGGACTCTGGACAATTAGAACATCTTCCTACTAATAGTAGAGGATGAACAGGACAACCTGCTTACACTATATCCTTCAAGCCACTTCCCACTGCTTAGGTTCATCTTGTATACTAATTGAGACCAGGCTCGCTCTTAATTTATTTTTTAAAAAGCCATCTCCTTATACAAAACATGTATTAAGCAAGAGTCTGCAATTTACCTTGGGCTGGTCACATCATGGGTATTATGGAACAACTTCTGTATCTTGTTGCTAGAAACAACTCCCACTTTCACCAGGTAGGAATAGGCTTCCACGTGAAAAGCCCAGAAGCGCTTCCCTTTGGCAATCCCGGTGTCGCCAATGATGTAATCCAGGGTTGCGTAGCATCCGACCTGCATGCGCTCAGACCCCAGCAGTAGAGGAAATCCAGCCCTACTTTCCACAGAGGTTCTTCCTGGGTTCAGCAGGAGATGTTCACTGTTGTACCCGCATTTGTCATCAAAAAGAAAACTGAGAACTGAAAAACAGCATCCCAAAAAATTTTCTCTTAGTTAAGTATTTCTGTGCTTATAAACTATATTTTAAGTCATGCTGGCACTAGAATTCCTCGCTTTTAAAGGCTACCAGGAACATTACGCAAGCTAACACAGTCTCAGTATGCTACCTACTTAACCTGTTTGTTAACAGTGCTTTTAAACATTTATACAACCGGTAACAGTGTAGTAGAAGTCTGGGAGCTACTGGAAACCACCTACAGCTCTTAACACCACCAGCAGCTCGTGGACATAAGAAAACCCAATACCTGGGGCTGGAGGCGTACGCAAGATAACTTCTCGGCTCCAAGGGCTAGAGATGGATCCTTTATATCCTCGAACTCTGAAGGCATAGCTGCTGTCGTCATCGAGATCAGATATTACTTTGCTCTTGCTGCAAACTTCGATCTCCTGCCACGTTGTACTCTCCTCTTCTCTATTAAGCTTATGATACTCAAGAACATAGATATCAGCTGAGTCTGTCTTCCCAGGGCATTCCCAACTGATCAGAGCTTTGTTGTACATTTTGCTCTGCTCTTCATTGATTTCTGGTATTTCTAGACCTGGAATGACAGAGATTCAGGAGAAAAAAACCTCAAATGTAGATACATGTTGTTTTAGAATTAAACACAGAAGCCCTTTGTTGAGTGGCTACAGCACTGGGGGGACAGTGGGGGGGGGAATCTGACTCAGTCAAAGAGTGCAGATGAGGACGGGTCTGTTCATGCACTTAAATCCTTTCTGGTTTTACTTTGAAAGTTGTATTATTTATTTTTGCTGGCAACTAAAAAACCATATAAAACCCTATTCTTTTCTGTCATGCAATCACGACAAAAAGCTGCTAGGAAGACCTAGTATTACTTAACTACAATATTTTGGAAGCCAATGTAAACTGGTTCTGAATGCCATGGCATCTTAGCTTCTTTATCAAAGCTGAAGCTAGCATTGCTGCCAGGTAATGCCTTGAGAATCACAGAGGCAGAAGGGACAATGCAAGTCACAAGATTGAGTTCTGCAACTGCAGCCCTGCACAAGTTTTGCCTCTTTCCAGAGAAGCCCTTAAAGCTATAACTCAAGAAAGACATGATGCTCTCATAATTTACCATTGGAATGGAAGGACAAGTCACCAAGGATCTCTTCTTGCTTGGCTATGTCCATCACAAAGTCCTCGAAAGTAGTTTCAGCTGCTGGCTTGAAGCTCTTCAGAGATTCAGTAGCTTTTTGGATTCTGAAAGCACAGAAGCAGAGGGATGGCAGAAGAGGGAAAAAGGAATTCACATGGGTGCATTCCTTAAAGCAAAACCGCTAGGTTTTGCTTTAAAAAAAGTTCTCTTTTCAGGTACTTACTCACGTGTCCCAGAAACTTGTCTCTCTAGACAGAATTAAAATGCAAAATTTAAAGGCCTTTTGTACATCAGTGTAAAGATAACTAACAGGGAATCTTTTGGTTGGCAGAGCATTTTAACAATTTGGGGCATTACATTCAAAGAACAAAATAGGTGTGAAGCGCTAATGGAGCACAACTATTCAGATCAAAGAGTTTAAAGCCAGAAGAGACCTGTTAGATTAACTTGCAAATACCCGATGCAATCTCTGAGCAAAGGACTGTATCAGTGAGCTGAATGGGTTACCCTTCCACTGCAGTCCTACTGAAGAAGGCTAGGCGTTGGCGCAGGACAGAGCCCCTCCTCTGGGCTGTTTTTTAACGCACACTGTAATATAGGAATTTCTACTGAATGGTACCGGGACCGCCTCTGAGGCTCTGCAACACAAAGTACTTGCATTCAGTACTTTCCTAGCAGGTGTCCAAAGAATATGACTGACCAGACGTCCCTGGAACTGTACCTGTACCTCAAACGGAAGATAATTAATAAGATACCTGACGTGAAGTTGTTTTGCTGTTTGAACAAAACAAGATGGATCGGTTTCTTTAAGCAGTTCTTGAGCAAGTCCTACAAGGCCATTATTTTCCAGGAGCCCTTGAGATTCTTCTGCTTGTGTTTGCAATTTTTCCAGCCTTAAATTCTTAGAAGCTTCAATTGCCCTAAGAGCTGCGGATTTCTTCTCTTCCAGGACATGAGATAATTTCTCAAAACTCTGAGATGCTTCTTCTTTCGCTCTTTCACTGTTGCACTAGGAGGGAACAAAAGACATTTTAGACGGATCCCACAGCACAGAGTACCCCTCTACCGGAAAAAGAAGAGTATAAAACCAGGGACTTTCGGGAAACGGGTGCGAGCCGTCGGCGGAGTGAGACTCCCGGGCCCCCCAGCGCTGTTTTGCTTGCTGCCGCTTGCTAAATAAATATTCCAAATTTTTAATTGACTCTGTCTCGCATCAATTTGTGGGATCAACTTATAACAATTTTTGGTGCCGTGACTCGGATAGAGGCAATCTGGTGAGAAGCCCCATACGGGGAGGCGCCCCGCTGAAATTCAGCGGCCCTGGCTGGGTGCTATCGCATCACATCCTCTACCGACGAACCCTAAATTCGGCAACAAGCAAAAGAAAGCCGGCAAACCCTGTAATCTTTGTGCACGAAGCCCCGAACGAAGACGCAGGAACGCGTGAGTATAGGCCGGTTATCCGTTCGGTTGGGGTTGGGTATCCCGGAGTGTGATAATGTGAGACGTCCACCGGACTTAGTAGTCCACCGGACGAAGCGAGTGCGGACCCCTTAGTAGTGCAGTTCCCATCTCCCGCGAGGGACTGGGCCACGAATAGGGGGAGCGTGTGTGTGTGTGTAAGAAGGCACTCCGGAAGATGGGACAGAGGAAGAGCAAGCCCTCTGATCCCATGGGTGGATTGGGACCTCATGTGAGACTTCCCCAAATACCACCAGACAGTCCGTTAAGTTTAATGATCAAATATTAGGATGTTTACCCTATCTGGGCGGGGTAAGGACAAAGTGAAATTGATTCACTATTGTATGGAAATATGGAGAAAAAGAAACAAATAAGAAAATGTTTATATTGGCCAATTTAGATTTGTGATCAGTCTGACTATCTTGGTGCAGATTAGTGGTAAACAGCAAATAGTTTAAGATTTAAGTTACACGTAACTAGCTATTGTTTTAATTAGAAAATCTTTTGGTGTGAGTGAGAAGTGTAATAGGCTCTTTGATATGACTGAGTGAGTGTTTGAGTGAGTGAGGTGCAGAGTTTGTGTGTTCGCCCTAAGCGAAAAAGAATTTTTATAATAGAGGAGAGTGAACATTGACATAGTCCAGGCGCAGACATTAAATGGCTACTACAGCGGCCAAACTGGACTAATCAAGACACTGAACATAAAACTCATATGGTGGATCTGCGCACCAGAGTTGATCAAGAAATTAAAGAATCTGTTCCTCAAAGACAGAATATAAATAAAACTCTTAGTGAATATCAAAGGAAAGATAACCCCCCCGACATTTATAAAAACATTGTTGAAAAGGAATATAAGACAAAAAGATTTTAATGAAGATTAGAGGGGTCAAAGTTTCTATTTACTGGGGACTCGTAAAGTCACCGAGCCCTAAATGAAGTTAAAATTGAGTCCCCAACACCAAGTGTCCGAGTTCCTTGTGAACTTGGGCGCCAAAAGATCAACCGTCCAAAGGTTACCATCTGGATGTGTTGAATCAAAGGAAAAACTCCGAGTAATCGGTGCAAAGAGGAAAACTTTTAAAGTGCCCCTGATAAAAAGTGTAACAATAGAAACTCCAAATAAATATGGAGTGAGAACATTTTTATTAGTTCCAGAAGCTGAATATAACTTTTTGAGACGAGACCTGATAGTAAAATAAGGAATTAATTTGAGAGTAGATCAGGAGAAACTAAAAGTAAAATTATGCTTATTAACTGCGGAACATGAAGCCAGAATTAATCCAGAAACCTGGTATAGCCCAGGATCGGTGAAAAAAAAAAAAAAAAAAAAAAAATATTAAACCGATCACAGTCTCCATAAGAGACCCAGACCAACCAATTAAGATAAAACAATATCCCATCTCCAGAGAAGGGAGAGAAGAGTTGTAACCAACAATCTAGAGATTTTTGACCCGAAGACTTTTAAAACCCTGTATGTCTCCTCACAATACTCCCATCCTGCCCGTAAAGCAGCCGGATGGGTCCTATCGTCTGGTACAACACTATACTTAATCAATTAAGCCCAGATTACAAGTGGTATAGTGTCATAAATTTAAAAGATGCCTTTTGGGCCTCCTCCTTAGAGGAAAATTGCAGGGATTATTTCGCCTTCAAATGGGAAAATCCCAAAACACATAGAAAACAGCAATTACGGTGGACCGTCTTGCCCCAGGGGTTTACAGAATCCCCAAATATGTTTGGACAAGCTTTAGAGCAATTATTAGAATCCTATGAATTAAATCAAGAGTTGATTCTGATACAATATGTAGATGATTTACTAATTGCTGGAAAAACTCAAGAAAATGTTAGAACTGAAAGCATTAAGTTGCTAAATTTTCTAAGTCTCCAAAGACTAAAAGTTTCAAGATCTAAATTACAGTTTACAGAAGAAGTAGTAAAATATCTAGAGCACTGGCTTACAAAGGGGCATTAAAAATTAAATCCCGAAAGAGTAAAAGGAATCTTGCCTCTAACAATACCTACTAATAAAAGGCAAATAAGACAATTAGAATTGTTAGAGTACTGTCGACAATGGATAAAAGATTATAGCAATAAAGTAAAATATTTATATGAATGAAATTAACTAAAAATGAACTAGTAAAGTAGACCTCTGAGGACAAGAGGCATTGGGAAGAGATAAAAAGAAAATTAATAGAAGCACCTGTCCTCAACTTACCTGATATCCGTAAACCCTTTCAAATTTTCATCAATGTGGATAATAGAACAACATATGTGGATTTGACCCAGGGATGGGCAGGGCAGAGAAAACCTGTAGGATATTATTCTAAAATCTTAGATTCTGTAAGCCAGGGGTGGAGCACTTGCCTGCAAGTGGTAGTGGCAACCGCATTATTGATAGAGGAGGTTGGAAAAGTCACCTTAGGAGGTGAACTGAAAGTATATACCCCCCATAACATCCAGGGAGTGTTGCAACAACGAGCTGATAAATGGCTTACTGACAGTCGGTTGTCTAAGTATGAGAGAATTCTGATTAACTCCCCTAGATTAGAAATGGAAATGACTTCCATTCAAAATCCGGCCCAATTTTTATACGGAGAGCCCAAAGAAAGACTACTGTCTCCAGTTAATAAATCTACAGACCAAAATAAGAGAAGATTTAGAAGAAGAAGAATTAGATGAAAGAGAAAAATTCTTTGTGGACGGCTCCTCATGAGTAGTGGAAGGGAAACAAAAATCGGGATATGCCATCATGGATAAGTACACTTTTCGAATAAGAGAATCGGGGCCATTGAATACGGCTGGGTCTGCAGAAGCCTGTGAATCATATACTATGTTGAAAGCACCAAAAACTTTTAGAAAATAAAATTGGGACTATTTATACGGATTCCAAGTATGCCTTTGAGGTGGTACATACCTTTGGAAATCCTACCAAAAGAATTAGCCCGGGGCATACTTAACAAATTACACAGCAGAACCCATTGAGGAATTCAAGCCCTTGTAGATCAATTTGAAACTAACTATGCCTGTGTCGGGATATACGGTTTAGCAAAAAGGATCTTAGAAAGATGTTTAACCTGTCACAAAGTGAATAAGAGACAACTTAAAGAAAAAGTACAAGAAGGGCGTGAATTGGCTAAAAGACCATTTGAAAAAAAAAAAAAAAACCAAAAAAAAAACCAAGTAGATTTTACTGAATTACCGAAGGTTGAGAGATATCAGTATCTATTAGTCTTGGTTGATGATCTTTGTAGAAGCCTTCTCGGTGGTAAGAACTACGGCGAAAACAGTTATTAAAGTCCTCTTGGAAGAGAGGCCCACATTTTACCTCCAAAATAATCAAGAAGCAACTAAATTATTTGGAACAAAATGGGAATACCACACTCCCTGGTATCCTCAAAGTTCTGGGAAAGTAGAAAGAATGAATGAGGAGATAAAGAAACATCTAACCAAGCTGAAGGTAGAGACGAGAATGAATTGGGTTAAATGTTTGCCATTAGCCTTACTACATATTAGAACTCAGCCAAGAACAGATACTGGTATATCCCCCTTTAAATTGTTGTATGGGATGCCTTACGATTTCAGAATATTAGTAAAACACCTGAAAGTCGAAGATGAAATCTTAACGGAGTATATTTTAGAACTCACTAAAAGAAGAGACCTCCCTTGAACATTTCCATACACCGAATCCAACCTGGAGATCAGGTGTTGACCAAAACCAGAAAAGAAACATCATTAACGCCCCGCTGGGAGGGACCTTTTTGTTGTTTTACTTAACACAGATACAGCAGAACGGACAGCGGAGAAAGGATAGACCCACACTAGCAGAATAAAAAGACCTATCTTCCCAGAAAGGTGGACTATGACGTCGGAACCGAGAGACCTTTGAGTAAGATTAAGGAACAAGACTGGTAAATGCACTTTTCCAGAAGAGAAGTAACGGATAGTTTAACCATGTATAAAGCACCATACTTCTGGACACCTATGTTGGGTTGTTTGCAAGTGTGCAAAGTTTGGTAAGAAGTGGTCATGTGTCTCGTTTAACATGCAATCTTGCTGTATGAATTGTGGCAAAAATCTGACGTATCAGGAATCAGAAAGTCAAGCAAAAATCTGTAAATTATTTTGGGGGTGGGAACTATCAATATCTGAACCCTGGGAGGTATATGAAATGAACTGGTATTGAGCCTTAAGACAGTGTGCTGTACGATTCCTCTGGAAACAGGCCCAGCAACAAAACAGGTGGAAATATATTTAAGAATTATTGATAAATTAACAGCAGAATTACTAAAGTGAGAAAGGCGTGGTAAAAGGAAAGCCAGAAAATTCCCCTGAAGACTACCTGCTGCTGCCGAGAAGATGTTGATATCCCGTTGCTCTCTGCACGAGAGTGGACGAGGACAGGCAGAGAGGTATTAAACAGTGGGGCAATGAAAGCTGGTATCCTTTCACTACCACGGCCTCAAGAAATGAGCACCAACCCTTCCATTGGCACCATAGTTAACTACCTTAATTTCCACCCTGGCGGGGCCCCTCATAATACTGTGGTTAATTCTAACCTTCGGGCCTTGTTATTGTTAACAGATTTGTAGCTTTTGTTAAGAACAGGTTAAAAACAGTGCAACTAATGGTAATAAAGCAATCAAAACTAGAAATGAAGATTATACCAGATGAAAACTCTGAGTTAAATGCAGCTTGTGAAGTACTGTCCAGGTTTGATCAGCAAATTTCTTGTAAATAAAAGAAAAAGAGGGGAAGGATTGTAATAAGTAACAGAAGATCATTTGCTGATCCAACCAGTCGCTCAAGGACCGTCTGGACAGTAGGTTATCTCAAGCACAATAAAAGCTCAAGCACAAGCGCTTAAGCGGTTTGATGAACAAAATAGTAGAAAGTAAAAGGGGGGAATTGTGATAAGCTCAGCGCTGTTTGTGCACCAAACCTAGAAACTCGCATTGTCACATTGTTTTACAAAAAGGCAATTGCTGAACCTGCTGTTGCAAGATAGCCCGCATCCTGTGAGCGGGCAAGGCTAAAACTGCAAAGGTCAGGTTATGCAAACAAAGTAGGATGTGAAAAAGACTTGGAGGAGGGGAGGGGGGCTCATGAAGACGAAGAGTACATGATGTGAGGAAGACATGAATCTTTCATCCCTGCGACCACCAGGAGGAAAAGGAAAGCAGAAAACGACCCCCTAGCAACAAGTCGTGTCGTGCAGATGCAGAGTACCCCTCTACCGGAAAAAGAAGAGTATAAAACCAGGGACTTTCGGGAAACGGGTGCGAGCCGTCGGCGGAGTGAGACTCCCGGGCCGCCCAGCGCTGTTTTGCTTGCTGCCGCTTGCTAATAAATACTTCAGTCTTAATTGGCTCCGTCTCCTCGCATCAATTTGTGGGACTAACCCATAACAAACCTGAAATTAATTACAGCTTGTTGGGAGTGTCGAGATGCTCGGTGGGGGCTCGGGGGTGGGTGGTGGGGGGAGAAGCGGTGCCCTGACCCCCACCTCTTGCTTTTCCCCTCTCCTCCCCAAGACTGCACAGCGCAAGATGAGGGAAATGCTCCAGCAGGTGAAGCAGCAGGAGCAGAAACACGCTCCGGGAGCCCCGGCCTCGCAGCACAGCAAGGGAGGCTCCCGCCGTGCCGCCCAGCACCGCCCGATGAATGTAACCCCGCCGCCGGACATCCCCCACCTCCCAAATCCTCCTCCCCCACCCCCAGCAGGTCAGGGGAGCAAACCAAAGACCCCCCCAAACACACAGCCCTCCATTCCCCACGGCGCTGCGAGGATGCACAGCCGAGGGGTACGGGGAGGGCTCTCTCCATCCCACAGCCTCCCCCTTCCTCCTCCCTCGCCTCCCGACGCTCTCCCTTTAGTTGGACTAACGTGGGCAGGTTTGGGTACCTCAGCACCTCACGCTTGTGTCTCCCTTTTAGAGATTTTGTGTGCCTTGGTAACCTGAGAGTTGGAGATCCTTTTTTAATTAATTTTCTAATAAAAAAAGAACCGAGTTGGAAAAGCGATGGGGATAGGCAGCACTCTGGTCATTCTCTCCGGGGCGTTGTGGAGGAAGGCTGCCAGTCTTCCTCCCAGTGTACTTTTCCCCGTTGGCTCCAGACTGCTGCTGGGGCTGAGCTCTGAGCCGCCAGAGCGGTTCTCAGCAGACGGTCACTCGGCGCAGACAATGAGGCCCTGAATAGCCCTTCCTGTGCTCTTGATGGCTCCGGACGGCTCTGCTCCTCTGCTGCTTCTAAGGTGGGGCTGCCCCAGTGCCCTCACTCAGGAGCCTTTTGTCTGTGCGGGTCTCACTTGTGACAGGGGGTGGGGGTGTTGCCAAACTAACTGCTGTGCTGCGATGTGTGAGTGGGTGTTCCCGCCCGTGTCAGTGCCAGAGCTCTTCCGTAGGCTCCTTCTGCCAGCGGAGAGCCAGGGGCCGCTCCTTCGGGAGAGAGCTTGTTTAAAAAGAGGAAAAAAAAAAAAAGGGGGGGGGGGGGGGAAGTGGGAAAAGAAAAAAGAGGAAAAAGATAAAAAAAGGGGAAAAAAGTAAAAAAAGAGAAAAAGTAAAACGGGGGGGACGGGAAACAGAAAAAAGGGGGAAAAAGCAAAAAACAAAAAGGGAAAAAGAAAAAAGGGGAAAAAGAGAAAAAAGGGGGAAGAAGTGAAAAAAGAGAAAAATAAAAATGGGGGGAAAGGGGAAACAGAGAAAAATGGGGGAAAAGGAAAAAAAAAAATCGGAAAAAAAAGGGGAAAAAGAAAAAAGGAGGGGGAAGCGAAAAAGAAAAGGGAGAAAGAAGAAAAAGGGCAAAAGAAAAAAAAAACCCACATATTAAAAAAGAAAGGTAGAAAGGAAAAAAACAAACAAACAAACCAAGGAAGGAAAGTGGGAACATCCCCCGGGCAGGAGGAGGGACAGGAGCCGGGGGAGGGGGGAGGTGGGGGGAGGTGGCGGTGCCAGCGCCGGCCCCGGGGGCTGCGACACCACGTTTTTGTCCTCTACTGCAAAGTGTTCTGTGAAAAACAACCAACCAAATCCCACCCAACGGCAACATCAAAAAACAAAGAGAAATCTCTCCAGCTCACACGAGCCTGAGCTGCTCTCCGCTGCTCTCTTTCCAGTGTCTCGGGGGGGTCACGGCCGAGCTGAGATTGGGGGTGGTGGTGGTGGGAGTTTGCCCCATGGCTGTGATGGGGGGAGAAGGGGTGGGTGAGGAGTGGGGGATGTGGTGTGGGGGTTTTTTTTGGGGTGGTGGTGTTTTTTTGCCAGGTGTCGCTTTACCCAGTGGCTCGGGGAGGCGTTGGCATCAGGAAGCCTGTGCTAAAGCGGGGTGGGGGCCTCGCCGCAGTTGGTTAGCAGAGCCAAAGTCGTTATTAATGGTTATTAATGGTGCACTAATTACGCCCTTGTAACTGGGAAGCTCAGATGCCCCCTAAGCACCCCCCCGGTGCTTCTCTAGCCAGGCGAGCGCTGGGCGTCCCCCCCGCAGGAGAGGAGAGCACCTCCGGGGTGGGTGGAAGGGCATCACCCAACGGGGAGAGGACCAAGATGGGGCTTGGGTGTCCCTTGGGGTGGCCGGGTGGCGGGGTAGGGCTGCTGGGGGCTGCCACGATGAGGGACACCCCCACACCTTTCTCCATGGCTCCCAGAGCTCTGCTCCCTCCCTCCCTCCCACCCACCCAGTGCCACCGGAGAGGTGGTGGCCCCCCTCCCGGGGCGGGCAGGGGCTGTGCCACCCCATCTAACACCTCAACGCACCAAAGCACCTCACTGGGGGAGGGACTCTCTGCGCCTGGTAGCCCTGTGCTCCCCAGCACTGTAAGGATGGGGCTGAGCCCCCACCACGGCCACCCTGTGCAAACCAAAGACCCCCCCACCCCCATTCCCCACAGCGCTGCGAGGATGCACAGCCGAGGGGTACGGGGAGGGCTCTCTCCATCCCACAGCCTCCCCCTTCCTCCTCCCTCGCCTCCCGCCGCTATCCCTTCAGTTGGACTAACACAGGCAGAGAGAAAGAGAGGTTTTATTATTCTTTTTTTTTTAATTTTTTATTTTTTATTTCCTAAAAGCCACCGGTTTTTCATCCCAGGCATGGCCAGAGGAGCTCGCCCAGCGTTGAGGGGGGGAGGTTGGGCTGCGGCACACAGCGCAGCGGCTCATCAGTTTTTAGAATTAATGTAACGATAACAACACTAACGGCGATTTTTAAGTTTTGTAAGGATTTTATTTATTTATTTATTTATTTCATTTCAGAGGGGGTGGGGGCGGGAGGGGGATGTTTGTTTTTTAGCACAAGCCGGCTTTTCTAGAGGTTAAAGAAAGGCCGTGCTCGGCCGTAAACGCTTTGGGGAAAGATCCCGGTTGCAAGGAGAGAAGGTGGGAAAAGAGGGGCAGGGGGGGAAAACAGATTTCCAAGAGGTTGTCAGCCCAGGGCTGGGGGAAAAAAAAACCAAAACACTAGCAAAATTTTTTTTTTTTTTTTAATTTCAAAAATAAAACACACACAACCCCCAACCCCAAATGACACACACACATCCACACACAAAAACTACCTCAGGTTTTCATACCTCAGCAGATTGCGCTTCTGTTTCCCTTTTAGAGATTTCCTATGCCTTGTAAAACTGATAGATGGAGCATTATTTTTGTTTATTTTCTTAATAAAAAAAAAAAAAAGTTGGAAAACACACTCTTACTGAGTGCGAAGCGGGAGAAGGAAAGCAATCCCACGGGTGCCAGAGCTCTTCCATAGTCTCCTTCCGCTGGCTGAGAGCCAGGGGCCGTTCCTTCGGAGAAAGCTTGAGAGATGTTTGAAAAGAGAAAAAGAAAAAAAACAAAAGAAAAAAATGGGGGGAGAAAAAAAAAGAGGGGAAAGAAGAACAAACAGAAAAAGGAGATAAAAGGGAGGGAAGAAAAAAAGGGGGAAAAAGAAAAAAAGGGAAAATGAAAAAAGGGGAGGGAAGAGAAAAAAAAAGGAAAAGGAAACAAAAACCCCAAATATAAAAAAAGAAAGGTAAAAAGGAAAAAAAAAAACCAACCAAACCAAGCAAGGAAAGTGGTGAAAGCCATCGGGCAAGAGGGACGAGAGCCGGGGGTGAGGTGGCGGTGCCAGCGCCGGCCCTGGGGGCTGCGACACCACACTGCAAAGTGTTCTGTGAAAAAAACCAACCAAAACCCACCCAACGACAACAACATCAAAAAACAAAGAGAAATCTCTCCAGCTCACAAGAGCCTGAGCTCGCTCTCCGCTGCTCTCTTTCCAGTGTCTCGGGGGGGTCACGGCCGAGCTGAGATTGGGGTGGTGGTGGTGGGAGTTTGCCCCATGGCTGTGATGGGGGGAGAAGGGGTGGGTGGGGAGTGGGGGATGTGGTGTGGGTTTTTTTTTGGGGTGGTGGTGGTGGTTTTTTTGCCAGGTGTCGCTTTACCCAGTGGCTCGGGGAGTGTGACGAAACGGGAAAAAGGGCTTCACTGAGAGGTTCAGATTAACAATTTCTTTGGACTTCGCTCACGGGTCCAATACGTCACTATTGCAAGTTCTGTATGTACTCAATCGCATGCCCTATACCGTACGGATGTTTCTTAGTCACTTACCCTCTCTCTCTCAGGTGAGGTCGCTCCATCCCTGGGAAGTTACCCTGTACAGCGTCCTGGATGGGGGGGACAGATCTCCTAGGGGCCAGCTGTATCCTTGGAGGATTCCCCATTTGTCTCCCCAGACCCTGCGGTTTATATTTCCTGACTCGGTGAGGGTGCAGGATTATGCCCGAGTGGATTACACTGTCTGGGATATTTCCCTCTGGTGGTGCCATAGCGAAGTCTCTGTTGCCAATTTGTGATGTCCGGCGCTCAAAGTCACGGGAATAGTGGTGGGATGGGACTCGGGGCATTTTGTTTGTTAAGGGCCATTTGGTTTTGGTTGTTCTGTGCCATCTTGAGATAAGCCCGGGCTGAGCTGTTTTGCAGCTGCCCCCAAGTTCTCTCTGCACAGCCAAGGCACGGCGGGGATGGAGCTGAGTGGGAGGGCAGCTCCCTGCCTCTCACCTCTTGTGCTCTGAAACCGGCTTGGCTGGCTGCTCCCACACAGTGTGTTACTGGCTTGCCCAGCAGGTAAAGAACCCAGATTTGGGAGGACAGTGGGGTGTCCGTAAGGGGTCCTGGGCTGCCCTTATGGGGTCCTGGAGGGGGAATCTTGCAGGCCAGAGGGAGTCTGGGGCGGCCCTTCAAGGATCTGGGGGTCCCCTCTGGTGCCTCTGGGGAGGGTTTTGTGGCTGGGGAGGGCCGAGATGGTTTTAAGAGGTGCTTCCTCCCTTTCTCCAGCCCACCCAGCTCCCCCGACACCCCCACCCCCCCAGGTTGGTGGGTGCCAGCAGTGCCAGCCTGTCCCAACCCGGGCACTGAGGGGGGCACAGCCCCAGCCGCGGGATGGGAGGAGGAACCACAGCACCAGGGATAGAGACCAACATTTTATTTCTTTAACATTTCCCATGGGGGGCACCCCAGGGTTGCGCGGCTGCACCGCAGCTGGTGTCAGGAGGGACTCCGTCCCCCCCACAGCTCACCTGGCTCCGCTCGTGATGCTTTTGATGGGGCTCAGCGCGGTCTCTTCTGTGCTACGGACCAAGCGGCTCCAGGTAGGCGACTGCTGCACCGCACTGTGCCACAGCGTGGGGTGGGGTGGGGGGCTGCGGCGCGGGGCTGGGAGCTGCTCCCATCTCACCCAGCTCCCGGGGTCCTGCAGAGGGACTGGAAGAAGCCAAAGCAAGGGACGACGGACGCGAGAGCCCGCCCAGAGGAGCAGAGCGGTGAGTGGCCTTGGCACCGAGCACCATGCAAACAGCCCACACCCCACGGCAGCCCTGAGCCGGGGCTGTGCCGGGGGCTGCCGGCCGCTCACTCCGTCCCCTCCCTCAGCAGCTTCTTGACTAGCAGATGAAGGATGGGAGCTCAAGTCGATGCAGGAGAAGCAGGGAGTGTGGGGGAGACCCCCAGATCCTGCCCCAGACCCTCAGCCCGTGCCCTGCCCTGCCTGTGCTGGGCAGCCCTGCCCGCCTGCTGAGGAGGGGGTGCTGCCCGTGGGCCCCGACAGAGGATACAGGGTGCAGTGGGCTCTCTTCTCTCTCCTCCTCTGCAGGGCAACTGAGGAGGCAGCGAGGAGGGAGCACCGGGCCCCACAGGACCCACTGGGCTCCCTGCCAACCATATACCATCTGAGCAGTAATGCCTCTCTCTACCCCCTGCCCACCCCAAGCCCACAGGTCCCCCTGCCCTCCTCTCCCGCCTATAGGTCCTATCAGTGGGGACAGCTCCTTCTCGTCCAGGCACCCCCCGGGCTCCTGGGCCCCCCGAGGGCCACCGCAAGAGCCCCTGCAGCCTGTGCTCACTGGCCAACTCGGAGGACTGCAGCAGCCTGTTGAGGAGCAGCTCCTCTTCCCAGAGCTCCCTCTACCACTTCCTGGAGCCCTGGCCCAGTGCAGCAACAGAGCCAGTGGTGCTCACACACTCGGGACACCCCCGCTCTCCCATGGCTGCTAGTGGGGCAGTGGGGAAACTGGGACCGGTCCTGAGCCAGGAGCCTCCACAGGATCTGCCAGCCGGGACCGAGAAAGAGCGGGTTCCCAGGCAGGGGACGGAACTGAATGTGGAAGCATATGCTGTGGGGCTCTGAGCTGCTGCGTGGTGTCAGGTCTATCCAACGTCAGGCAGTACATTCCCAGGAGATGTCACTGCTACCAACTCTTCCGAGGAAGTCGGACCGTTTCTGTAGTCGTAGCCTGCCTGGAGAAAGAGCCCCACGGAGCCAATAGTCTGCTGAGCAGCAAGGGAGCACAGTCGCTGACTCTCAACCAAGGACTGAAATACAGCAACCCACTCTATTGCCTTCCCCCTTTGCCCGCTGCCTCCCACAGTTGAGAAGAAACCAACCAGGGAGTTCCAAGTGAGGGGACCCCTCCCCCACTCCCCCAAATCTGCCCAACACCCCAAACCTCCCTCACGACACGGGACTCCTCCCACACACCGCCAACCCTCCCCCTCCCCCAACGCTCCAAAAAGCAGCAGTCCTTAGGGCAGACTCCTTAAGCTGACTCCACAGCTACGGCTCCCCGTCGGCTCTGGGGGAGACAAGGGGGCCCCGGGGCTCTCCGTGGGCTTTAAGGGGGTCCCAGGGCTGCCCACGGGCTCCCAGCAATGCCCGTGCCCACCACACACCCCCGCTTCAGGGGGCCCAGCGCTGACACCCCCCGACCCATCTCAGGGGTACCTGGGGGGACTCGGCCGTGGGCTGGAGGCGGGCGAAGGGGGCACGGCCGGGCTGACCTGCCGGGGGCGGGGGGGGGCTGAGAGCGGAGCCCAGAGCGGAGCCAAGCGCCCCGCCAGGCCGGGCCCGGGCACCCTGCGCTGCGGCCGGGGCTGCCGCCACCTGCGGGGAGCGAGCGGGGGGGGAGGGGGCGGCAGCGGGGGACGGGGGGGGGTGGCCTGAATCGGCTCTGTTTCCCCCGGGGACCCCCCACTCGGCTCTGCCCCCCCCAAACAGGCCCAGACCGCCCCCCGAGCCCCCCAGCCCGGTCCCGCCACCCCACAAACCCCCCGAACTGGCCCTGCACACCTCCGCGCCGCCGCCGCCGCCACCCCGCCCGCCCGCTCCCGCCCTCCTCGGCTCCGGTCCCCCCGTCTCCCCCGGTACCGACCGTCGCAGCTCCCGCCCGCCGCCGTACACCGGAAGTGCTCCCCCTCACGTCCGCCCACCCGCGCATGTGCCGAGGCGAAAACTCGGGCCACGCCCCCCTGCGTCGCCGCGGCAAACGCGAGCGAGGGGGCGGGGCCGCGCCGCGCCGAGGAGAACGAGCCCCGCACCACAGCTTCTCTCCGCGTCGGGCAATGCGAGGCCGAAACCAGCCCAGCCCTCCCCAGAATGAGCCGGACATCCGCCTGCAGAGCTCCGCCAGCCCCCCCGACGAACATCACGGGGATGGGGGGGAAGAAAACAACCAGAAAGGTACTGAAAATAGTTTGGAGGTGGGGCTTAGAGATCCTTCTGAGAGGCAAAACCCGGCCTTTGTTCTCATTTTTGATCACGGGGTTTCGCAGTGCTTCGCGGGCGGTGGTTATCCAGGGGCATCAGCTATCCCGGGAAGCGAAAGTTCCCATCCCATGTGGCAAAAGTCCACTCGCATGAATAACTTAGACAAAACCAGCCCACAAAAGGACAAGAGGCACCTTTGGTCACCTTTTCCTAGAAGCTTCGCTAAACTGTATACTCAGATTGGCCCTGTCCTGCAGTTTCTTTCCCAGAGTTTTGCCCCCAAACCCACGTTTCCGGCCCCGGTCCCCAAGCCCTCCCTCAGGGCCCACCACCTTTCCCCAGCCCGGCCTGTCCTTAAAGCTTTTCTTTTCACACACAGCCCTTTCCACTCACCTCCCTCCGGGGCCTCCTCTCTCACAGACACCTCACAGCCCTGCAAACCTCCCTCTCCCGAAAACCCATTCCCCCCTCACTCCCCCCTCACACAACACCTACTCCCCTCACACCCTCGCTCCCACCCCCCCCCCCATCTCTCGCCCCCCCTTTCCCCTCTCCTCCCATTCAAAATGGCGCCGCCCTTCCCTTCCCTTCCCTTCCCTTCCCTTCCCTTCCCTTCCCTTCCCTTCCCTTCCCTTCCCTTCCCTTCCCTTCCCTTCCCTTCCCTTCCCTTCCCTTCCCTTCCCTTCCCTTCCCTTCCCTTCCCTTCCCTTCCCTTCCCTTCCCTTCCCTTCCCCTCTCGCCTTTTCCTGCCACAGCCGCCGCCCCCCGCTCAGGTGACACCGCACACAGCCGCCATGAGGCGCGGCGGGGAGGGCCGGGGCTGTGAGAGGCGATGGCGGTGAGGGAACTCTTGGCTTTTCTCCTCTTCTTTTCATCTCCTCAGGCTTCGGGCAGCCCCGCGTGGGCGGCTGGAGATCCCCCCCTCCCCTTCCAGGAGTGGCCCCGGCCCTGGGGCGGCCCCCGCCTCCCTCCTCCCCACAGGCTCTCCTCAGGGAGAGCCCCCAAATCTGTCCCCCGGGCGGCCCCACAGCCTCCTGTGTGTCCGGGAATGGAGTTTCCTTCAGGGAGTGTCTCCAAACCTGTTCCCGGGGTGTCCCCACAGCCTCCTGCGTTGCCGGGAATGGGGTTTCCTTCAGGGAGAGCCCCCAAATCCATCTCTGTCGTTGCCCTACAGCCTCCTGCATGGCTGAGAGCAGTGTTTCCCTCAGGGAGAGCCCCCAAATCCATCCCCAGGGTGGTCCCGCAGCCTCCTGTGTGGCCAGGAATGGCGTTTCCCCTATGGATGGAGCCCTCTCCTTCCCCTGACTCCACTCCTGGGCAGTCTTTTCCTCCCTCCCACCTTCTCCCCACACCTCTTCCAGGGCTGGGAAAACACTCCTGCCCTTTCTCTTCCTGCGGGTTTTGACAAGAAGAGCCCCCCCGTCTGCCCAGCCCACACGTGGGGTCTGGGCAGCTCCACGCCTTGTGTTTGAACCGGGAATTGGGATATTTCAGTTTTCTTCTGCGATCAGGCCTGGTTGTGAAAGGGCCAGTTGTAGTGGGTAGGCTTTGGTGGGTGAGTAACAGCAAATCTTATTTAAATTTTCCTTTTTTTTAGATTTTGTGTAGGGGGCTTGTTGTCCTCACGCCCACGAGTTCTGCTCCAGGTCAAGCGAAGCCCCATGGAACTGGCCCTAAGGGCGGCGGCGGCGGCCATGGACCCCTTTGGCGTCGAGAACGTGGTTTATTTTGAGTTGAATCTCCCTGTTTTTCTTGAAAAGCAGGGGTCTGGTTTGTAGCGAGGCTTAAAACCCCGGGTTGTGCCTAAACGTGGGTCTGATTTCAACCTCAGGGGCTGCAACTCTGTCCAGCTCTGACTCACAGCCCTGGCAGCACCGTCAGCATGCCGGGCTTGGCGTTCTCTTGTATTTTGAAGGGTTTCTTACGGATCGGCAGCAGCCGGGGATATTTAGCAGCTGTGTATTGGTGGTGGAATCCATGTGGTGAAAAGATCTTTGGGGTAAAGAGGTGAATAGGTGTTGTTTTCTTTTTTTTCACCTCGAGAATGTTTCTTGTTGCCTTGTACCTGTAAAAAGATGTTCAAATCGTTAAGGTGTTCAAATCGTTTCATAAAATTACCCCCTAGACAGGAATATGTTTTGTGGTTGGTTTGGTTTTTTTTATGAGAGTCCTTTCAGCCTGCTCTCCAGGTGGAAATGGGAAATGCAAAGGCATTACAATGATAGATTTGCTAAATCTGTTGCCAAGGTCTATATTACTGGCTTTCCCTGAAGCGGGGAAAAGACGTCCTGTTTAATTGTTGTTTGCATTTGAAATTCTCTGTGAAATGGATTAAGCAGTGTGGGCTTCTTTTTGTGGGTCTGCCCTTGGAAGGAGAGCGCCTTTAGGAAAAGGCTTTTCTGGAGGGGACGGAGAACTTAATTGCTGATGGCTATAAAAGCGCGCCCTGTTTGGGTGGCCTGAAAACAAAACCCGTGAAAATCCATGACTGAAAAATGAGACTTTCTCCTAATGATCGGGGCTGCTGTTTCTACTGATTGGCCCATGAATAACAGCTCGTTCCTTACTGGTGGCTGAGGACCCTTGAATTGTTTCCCAAAGCCTAAGGCAGCGGGAAGGGCTGGGGTTGTCAGATCACTGCAAATCAAATAAAAGAGAGCGGTTTGGAGTTGTCTTGTTCCCTCTTTCTTTTCCCAAGAAAGAGGGGTGGAAAATGGTAAAATGTTTTGCAGCAGAGTTCAAAATGGCAAAGGATGTACCGTGTGGGGGGTGGGACGTGGGTTTAGGTGTTGGTGGGGACCCCAGCAATAAACCGTAAGAGGTAGAGCAGCTTTGTGGGACTTTTGGGGCTTGTTTTTGTGTGGATATTCGCTCGTTGCAGACCACGTGCCGGAGCCCTCCAACGGAGGCATTAGAAAAAGAAGTCTTTTTCTTAGTACTAATGCTTTGAATTTTCCAGTGTGGGAAAAGCCGCAAAAGTGTGTATTTCTGCCCAGCTGCGGAGAAATGGGTAATACTGAGCCCTACAATAGCTTGGTTGTTTTTTTTCCCCCTGTGTGATGACTGGTGTGGAGGGAGTTTGTACCAAAGAGTCAACTTCTGATTGTGGGCAGCCCCTGTTTTAGGAACTGTTGCACAGATTGCTTATCGATGCAACTGCTGCCGCGACTCCCGCACTCCCTGCTGAGTGATAATCCAAAACTGCAGAGCGAGCTGGGTGCCCGTGGAAGGGGAACTGCACTCTCAAGTGGAAATACTTGGGGTCTCGTTGCCTGTGGGAGGGAAAGGGATGTCAAGAGTCAACCTAAAGGAACTTCTCACCTTCAGAGATCAGGCTCTGGAGGTGACAGTTAATTGAGGGGAGTCGTGGAAGCGTGCTTTACTGAGCAACATGCTGCTGCTGGCCCAAGACTAAATGTCTCCAAAGTTTGGGGTTGGTTTAAGTGCTTTTTGGTTATTAGCTGGATGTCACTCTTACAAGCACCTCTTGCCCTGTCTGGAGGGGTTTGCTGCTGCCTCCTGCATTGGGCTGAGGGGACCGGCAGCCCTTAGGACAGGGACTTTCTCAGGCGTGGAGGTTAAACCTGGTGCGTGCTGCTTAAAAACTGCTCTAGGTGTTAGTGCAGTGGTCACGGTGAGAAATGTGGTGGCTTAGGGGAGCCTGAGATTCGCATTCCTCTTAAGTGCGGGGGATTTTGGGGAGCCTGGGTGGTACAATCCCCTTCCTGCTCCCAGATTCCTGTCGCTGACCCATCAGCGGGGTGTTAGCAGAGCTGATGCCCGCAGCGGCTGAGGGTCGGCATGATCCCGGCATCGCTGGAGCTCTGGAGCCGAGGAATGGGAGCGTGGCCTGTTTCCATCATGGCTTGTGAGGGAAATAGTGCGGTTTGATATAGCCGGGGTGTGTAAACGGGGATTCCTCTTTGCATGTGTGCTTACAGGGTGCACGCAGGTGTGTTACTTGGAGTGTTTCTTAATGCCTGCGAAGCTTTCCGAGATTGGTTAATGAGCGTTGCTTTGCTGTGCAAGTGCAAAGTGTTATTTTCATGGAGAAACCAGCTCGGATGTTCCATTTAGGCATTCTGCCTTTAAAAAAAGAAAAATATTTTAAAGCTTTCCTTGCAGGCAGAATAACATCTGCTTTTGAGGATTGTTTCTTTCCCTGCAGGGTGGAAAAATCTACAGCCTCGCTAAGGCTGCAGAGGAAGAAAACTTGTCAGTTTCCTAGAGCAAACTGCAGTTTGGAGAGGGGGGGTGGTTTGCCAGAGCGCCTTTTAGCACCTGGTCGGGCACATTTCTTTTCCCTCGGGGCTGAGGTTTAACATGGCCTTTTCATTTGGCTGGGTTTTGGTTGTATGAATTAATGGGTGTTTCAATGGGAACCACAAGACCTAATTTCTCAGTCGCCATCCCAAAAATTGTGCATTCTAAAAAATCAGAATGCGGATGCAAGAACAGAATTTGGACCAGATTCTCCGGCGCCAGGACAGTGCACCGATGCTCCAGGGTGCTTTCCCCGGCAGCGAAGGCCTGGTCTGGCAGGAAGGCGGTGGTGGGGATGGCGAGGTACTGTTGGCTCAGCCGCCCCACGGCCGGGAAGCGATGCTCATTCTTCTTCCACCAGCGCAGCAGCTGGTGCTGCGCTTGCAGAGGGGCTCCAGGATGTAGTTTTCCAGTTGCTGGTGGATCTCGGGTATGCTCTCCATCGGGTCCTACCCCAAAAGGATGTCATAGGTGCTCTGAGATGGGGCGCTGGTGCATGGGTCCTTGCGAGCAGGCAGCTGGCTGCCGGCATCTGCGCCTGTGGCTTTGGAATCCGAGTTTGGCACCCCAGACTGGGTGGCAGATGGGGACTGGTGGTTGCAAACCCACAACAGCACTGGCTGGTGCAGCTCGCTTCTCAGGCTGGGGCTGAGAAACTGCATCTCCTTGAAGCGCGGGTCCAAAACAGAGGTGATAGCTGCTGGGCTTTCGAGCACTTTCTCGAATGCAGTTCCCTTCAGTTTGGAAGACGGCAGAACACGGAGAATGGCATTACATGCGATCTACTCCTTGGTGTGTTGATTGGACAGGGAATCAGTCAAAAGAGAAAATAAGAAAAATTAATTTGCCTTCTACTTGGATGGCAGAAATCTACGAGAGGCAATAGAAGTCGGATGGTTGAACAAAATCTTGCATGGCTTTGAGTTTGCCCTGAGCTGACGGCTGCAAAGCCTATTGCGAAACCTATTCATTTTTGTGATGGTAGTGATTTTTGTTGGTGTTTTGTTTGGATGTCTTAAGAGTATCGTTATCAAGCAATTATCTCCCCCCAGCCCTGCCATGCCCGCCAGCAGCAATGGGCCGATGGGGTCCTCAGCTGTCAGGTGGGAGGCAGCGGCACCGGGGCAGGGAGGGGGATGCCCGGTACCCCCGGGCGGGCCGTGCCGCCGGTGTGGCTGGAGGATGCTCCATGGCTGCTCACTGCGGCATTTCCCATGGCAGGGAGGAAACGCAGGGGGAGCAGGGGGTGGGGGCAAATGGGGGAGGCAAAGCATCTGCACGGGGGGGAGGGGGGGGGCTGTGAGGGCCATGGAAAGGGGAGTGAAGGGCATCTGCAAGGTTGGAGGGGGTAAGGAGGGTGGTAGGTGTCTAAAATGGGGTGCTGGGGGTGTGCAAGGAGGGGGGGCAGCAGGCCGCTGAAGGGGGGTGTAAGGCATCTGCAAGGCGGAGGGGTGGGGGCTCAAAGGGGGAGGTGAGGGGTACCCAAGGTGGGTGTGGGAGGGAGGCACCTGGGTGATGCCTGTTGGGGGTCTCCCCACCAGACCCCCCCTCCTTGTCCCCTCCTCCGCATCTCGATGTGACCCCCTGGTGATGCTGTGGCCCTTCAGAGCAGGGGGACAAAGGCCACTGTCCCCACAGAGCCCCATGCCACCCGGTCACCTCAGCTATTGTCCCACCGGGCGCTTGTGCGGATGCGCCTGGTGTTGGGGTGCAGGCAGGAGGTGGCTGGGTGGTCCCCCCATCTTTCTGCATTTCCTTAGCCTGGGGGAGGGCCTGTCCGCCCCCCCGCTGCACCCATGGGACCCGGCTGCAGGAGCTGCTCTCGGGGGCAAACGAGAGGTGGGGAATTAATTAATCTGCCCTGAAATTACAGCTCACGGCAAAGACGGAGAGGAATTTGCGTCTCCACCAGCAAGGGATGACGGTCACGTCCTGGTGATGCTCAGCTGTGACCTGCGTGTCCCCCCCCCCTCACAGCCCCACTTTGGGGCTCTGGAGATGTGTCCTCTCCTGGGTCCAGTCCCCGTCACAGCCCAAATCCTGGCTCAGGAGCCAGAGGGGTCCCCGCAGGGGACGGTGCTGACCCCCACGATAGCAAAGGAGGGAGCCACAGGACCGGTGGCTTCGTCTGGGTAGGATGGAGATGGAGAGGGGCAAGGAGGGGGGTCTCCTGCTCCGCCACCAGAGCAGCTCCCCCAGTTTGGCCCCTCATCCCCTTATAACACTGGGATCAGTGTTATTAATTACACTTTGCTCGAGATTAATTACATTAATCCTCCCTCCTGCTGCTGGTGGCCAGTCCAGCTTGCGTGTGACGGGACGAGGGGGCCGAGGTGGGAAGTTTGCGTGCTCGTGCGATGCTTTTGGCCTCCCCCGGCACCGGGAGGACTCAAAGCCGGACGTGAACCTCTGCTTTGTACTTTTCCTCATCCTCAATTACACCAACGCTTCCCCAGGGAAAGATTTTTCTTTCTAACTGGAGGAGTTGCACTGAGACAGGTAAACTGAGGCAGGACAGTCAAAAATCCCTCTCTCTCCTGCTGGGACAAAAAAAACGCTGCAGCAAAATAATAATTTGGAGAAGTTTTCTTGAGATGGAACAACACTCTCTGCTCCAAAACTCAAAAGTGAGCTCGCCATCCCCTTTCCCAGCCCAGTTTCGATGCTTTGATGTTTTCCAGGCACCTGGCAGCGGCGGCAAAGGACAAAGTACTCGGGGGCCAGAAAAAGCTCATTCCCAGATGGGAACGTTTGTTCCTTTTGCTCGTTAAATTGGCTGGCGAGTGGGAGGTGTGAGCTTCCCCGAGCGTCGCTGCTGCGCGGCGGCAGGTGATGCCATTGGGTCGAAGCAGGAATTTGGGGGATAAAAAGCAGATTTCCGGTATTTTGCTCTTCTCTAAAGAGAAGGGTTTCCTGGAGGCCCTTTGAAAGCTGCAGTTGTGACTCGAGTGTGAGACGTGGTTGGTTTTTTATTTCTTTGAGCGCGGTGATCCCAGTGATGCTTCCCCAGCCCCGGGGGCAAGGGGAGAAGAGAACTCCTGTAGTTCTCCTTCAGCTTTTAAGGCACAGATGCTCTTTGTGCAGCGCTGGCAGTGGTATTTCAGCCAAGGAGGGCATTAGCTGTCAGCCCTTGGCTTTTTTTTTTTGAGGAGAAAAATGCAGTTTTGTGTGGAAAGCGGGCTTGCAGCAAGAGAAGCCTGAGCCTGGTTGGGCTGAAGACGAAGCTTCACCCTTGTAGGTTCTGAGGGCCTTTGGAGGTTGGTGGTGGCCATGTCCTGTGGCCAAGTGCCATCTAGTGAGTCCTGCAGGTATCACGTTTGGAGAATGAAACTGGCTGTGCTCAAAAGTGTGGGGTTGGGTCTCCCCACCCCACCCCACCCCCAGTTTGGAAATCCCTATTTTAATTTTTCGAAAGGAACCACAAGAATGAAGCAGGAGGCTTGGTTTTGGTTTGAAACACTCAACTGTCTCCCCTTTTAGTAAATCCTTCCAGACTCACGGTGTATACAATACAGGTGACATTACAGGTGGTTTTATTTGGGTAGGGGAAAAAAAACCTCCTCCAAGTCCGTGTTTTTAGGGCTGTGCCTGAAGGGGGAGACATGCAGAGGTGTGATGCTCGTTGGCTCGCGTGGCCGCGGGGATGGGTGATGACTGGGAGGACGTAAGGGAGCTCTCCTCACCTGGCCCCAACTTGTACCTTGTTCTTCTCGCTAAACAGAGACACGCCGAGGAGGCGGTGATGGACCAGGGAAGAACGAGCACCGTTGCCAATATTCACTATGAGAAGGAGGAGCTGGAAGGTGAGTCGGGAGAGGTGGCACCAGCCCCACGCGTTTTCCCGTTGCGCAAAGTCCCTGCCGCGTCCTGTGCTCAGTGTACGCATCACCTGCAGCGAAACGTGGCGTGCTTCTAAATAAACAAGCACAGTTATTTTCACATTTTTTTTAATGTTGTGGCTTTTAGACAGAGGGGAAAAAGCCCCCGCGGCATCTGTGGTGTGAGTGTTGGCCACGGAGCTGGGCAGTTCCCAGCTTGTTTTCTCAGAGGCTGCTCTTGGCTTGGAGAGGTCAGGAGAATAATTTGATGGCTGCAGACACAGGGCTGTGATTTTCTTTTTTTTTGTTCCAGACTTCATTATCACGGGACTAATTGGATCTCCTCTTGTCGCCTTGTGCCGACAAAGATTTTAAAAATAATTACCTTCTGTGGCTGCTTAATGAGCAGGTCTGAGTGTTGTCCAGCCGAAGCTGGAATTTGAGACGAGGGTTGATACTTTCAGGGCACTTTTAGGTGACCCGGAGCCATCGCTTGTTGTTGCTCTGTTGTTGCAAAGTTAGAGTAAAACAGGCTTGGAAAAAGGGACGGGTCTCTGACATTCAGGAATGCAGTGAAACTAAAATGAAGAGAAGTTGGTGTTTCCTCCTGGGATGGCTGTGCTGGTTTAATCATGGCAGCGGCGTCAACCGTCTCCGCAATATCGAGAGTGATGAGAACGCTGCTTTTTTTGCAGGCCACCACACCCTGTCCGTGGGCATGCGGATGCCGCTGGTGAGGCAAAGCCACCGGCACCACCGACCCCACCGCCAGAAGCATCGGAAGAAGGAACGGGAGGACTGTGCCCCGATGGAGCAGGGCTACCACTGTAAGTCCCGCCGCAGCATTCATGAGCCTCCTCGGGGCTGCGTGGGTGCCGGGGTCCTCTGCAAGCAGGTCCGTGTGGCTGATTGGTGTGGTTTGCTGTTCTTCTGAGGGAAAGTGGCATTATTTGGGAGGCAGTTGAAGGCATAATGGATTGAGGCTGGTCTTCCTTAGAGGGATCCTGCCTTTAAAAATGGAAACGTGGGGAAGGAAAGTGGCCCATCCTTATGCAGAGGTGGAACAGATGGTTCTCCTTCTCCATGGCTCTGTGCAAGCCTGGCCAGACCCGGGGGAGAGGGGCCAGCCCAATATTTAGGGCTGAACTGTTGCCAATCGATGGCCACGTAGGGCTTGCTCCAGCGTTCGCTGCCGTCTTCCACGTCCTCCTCAAACTTCAGCCACCTGCGGACATCGGGCACGATCAGCCCCATTGCAAGAAAACAGCAGCTCTGTGGAAAGGGACCTGGGAGTCCTGGTGGACAACAGGATGACCATGAGCCAGCAATGTGCCCTGGTGGCCAAGAGGGCCAATGGCATCCTGGGGTGCATCAAAAAGAGTGTGGCCAGCAGGTGGAGGGAGGTCATCCTCCCCCTCTACTCTGCCCTGGTGAGGCCGCATCTGGAGTACTGCGTCCAGTTCTGGGCTCCCCAGTTCAAGAAAGACAGGGATCTGCTGGAGAGGGTCCAGCAAAGGGCTACGAAGATGATTAGGGGATTAGAACATCTTTCATATGAGGAAAGGCTGAGGAACTTGGGTCTCTTTAGTGTAGAGAAAAGAAGACTGAGGGGGGATCTTATTAATGCTTTCAAATACTTAAAGGGAGGATGCCAGAGGGATGGGAGGAGTCTTTTTTCAGTGGTGCCCATTGATAGGACGAGGGGTAATGGGCACAAGCTTGAACATAGGAAGTTCCATCTTAACATGAGGAGGAACTTCTTCAGTTTGAGGGTAGTGGAGCACTGGAACAGGCTGCCCAGAGAGGTTGTGGAGTCTCCCACTCTGGAGGTGTTTGATCCGGGATGTGAAGCGAAAAGCCCCCTGGTTCTGGAGTGACTTTCGGGATGGTCTGAGCCTACAGTGTCTGGCGTCCTTCCTCTTCCTCTACTGTGCCTGCAAGTCCCCCGTCATCAATCACCTTTGGGGGACTGCTGGGGGAGGCGACCAACAGCCACATAGTGAGCACCTCTCTCTGTTGGGTGGCACGAGGGAGGACAACACTCATGCAAAAGTCCTTGCTGCAGTGAATTTGCACTTGTGGTTTTCCCTCTAATGATTTAATTACTCGCTGCTGCCTCTCTTCCCTGGACAGAGTGCCATGGAGTCGCTGCTGGGCGCATCCATGACCGGCGTGGTGTATTTCCTCTTTGCTGGGCAACCTCTCGCCATCCTCGGCAGCACCGGCCCCGTCCTCGTGTTCAAGAAGATCCTCTACAAATTCCGCAAGTAAGGCTGGCTGCTGCGGCCAGGTGCTGCGAGCGCCTTCAGAAGAAGGCAGGGATGGAGAAAAGATGTTTTTCTTAGTGGAAGTTGGTAGATTTAAGTTGTCTTCTGTGTCACAGACATCACGCGCTGCTGCTTTAGTATGTGACGGTGCAGGAGCCCTCGGTCTCTGAAGGATGGATGGGTGGTTCAGGGTTTTTAGAGTTAAAGTGAAAGAGCAGGAGGAGGAGAAACCACAAGGATATGGATGCCCGAGATGGGCTGCACAGGGAAGATGAGACAAATGACTCTGGTTTGGGAATGAGGGAAGATTTGCTTTCCTCTCAGTACAAACTCGGGCACTTTTTTGCATGTTTTTTGCTGGAAGTGGAAATATATTTTACCCACATATCCAAACAGTTCTCTGGTCAAATGTTTTGATGATTTTTGAAAAAGCAGGAGCTTTTCAGGCAAAATGGATATTTTCCATGACAGTCTTTTTGTTGTGGCAACTGTGATGGGAGATTAACCTCTCTTATTGCAATTAAATTTATTATGAAGCCCCAACTTGCTGGCAGCGGGTAACTGGGTGCAAACCCAGCCGCTTTCGCTGTTAGGGCATCGGGGTGATGTGGGAGAACACCACCTTCCACAACAGGGACCTGACCTCAATTAGCCTCCGAGGCATTAACACAAGGTAATTGTTAAAGAATGATAATTAAATAATTGGCCTCTCCTCCTGCGGGCCCACACCCTGCGCCGCAGCCCCAAGGCTGTCTGTCGTAGGACGTGGAAACTGCATTTACCATCCGCAGCCTTGACACGCTCCTGAATTGCTGCCGACTTTCCCCAAAGGAAGGCACGGCTCGGAGCCTCTTGCTGCCCTTTCCACCCTGCGTTTTCTTTTGCTTTCCCAGGGACTACGCACTCTTCTACCTCTCTCTATGGCGTGCATTGGGCTGTGGACCGCCTTCTTCTGCATGGTGCTGGTGGCCACTGACGCTAGCTCTTTGGTGTGCTACATCACCCGCTTCACCGAAGAAGCCTTCGCCTCCCTCATCTGCATCATCTTCATCTATGAGGCTCTGGAGAAGCTGAGTCACCTGCGAGAGGCCTACCCTGTGCACACGCACAGCAAGCTGGACTTCCTCACCATCTCCTAGTGGGTTTCTTCCTCCTAAAGTGCCGCTGCCCCTTGGCAGGAGCTCAGGGCTGCACCTCCATCGCCTTCCCCTCACCTCTGTCTTGGCTCCTCTCCTCCCAGCTGTAAGTGTGAGGCACCGACCCATCCCAGCAACGAAACCCTGCAGTTCTGGGAGAGCAACAAGATCAATGTGTCTGGCATCACCTGGGAGAACCTCACGGTGACTGTAAGTGCCCCGAGTCACTGCTTCCTCGTGCCGTGGCCGTGGCGTCCAGGGGCACTGGCCTGGTGCAGAGCTCAGAGCCCTTCAGGTGATGATGGGCTTCCAACTGTGCCAGTGCTGCTCTGAAAAGTCGTTATTTCAGTCTAAGGTGTGGGTTTAACCCCCTTGGGCCTGGGAAGGAGAGTCCACCTCATCCCTGACATGGTGGGCAATAACTGTTATCCTCAGGACAGCGGTTCTGTCTGGGAGCAAGGTTCAGTGGGTGCTTTGGTTATTGGAGAAGTTGGAGGACTTCAGTTCATGCTTGAAGGCCATAATTAGCTTCCTTAATTGGTTCCTAGTAACTCCAGGCCTTGCTTTCTTACTCAGCGCTGTCTGAAGGTACGTGCATAAACTTGCATGTCTGAGCAGCTCCTTGGGCCATTGTTGCTGGAAGCAGAGCTCAGGCACAGGGTGGGACGCTCTTATAGACATCTTCACCCCCCTTGGCTGTGTCCTGTGAGCCCGCCCCCTGTGAGCCCGCCCCTGGGAAGGGACAATTTGTCTCTTCTCCTTTCCTGTCACTGTTGTCTTAGCCCTCCTTCCCTGTTCCCTCTTTCACTCTCCCCAAGAGTTTCCAGTGTTTCCTTCCCCTCTGGTGTCTTCTTCAGCCACGGTTACCTGCCGTTCAAGCGGAGGATGTGCCATAGGTCTGTGGTACGGTGTCCCATCACATCTCCTGTCTCCGCTGTCGTGGAGAGTTTCATGGACCTGCCTGTAGACACGATGGCCCCTACACACCTGAAGTCCTCTTCAGGCTGAGAGATCTGGGGCTGTTCAGTGTGGAGAAAAAATGGCTCAGGGAGACCTTATTAAGGTGTCTCAATGCCTGATGGGAGGGAATGAAGGCAGGGGAGCCAACTGTACCTCAGGAGTTCCCAGTGAGTAGACTCGGAAGGTTGTCAAACCCTGGAACCACTGGAACACTGCAACTGCCCAAAGAGGTTGTTAACTCTCCACCAATGGAGATCTTCCAAACCCTCAGGAGTTCCCAGTGAGCTTTGAATTTTGAGGGTGAACAAACACTGGAACAGGTGTCTCAGAGAGGTGGTGGAGTCTCTAATAACGGAGTTATTCAAAACCCACCGAGAGAAGGTCCTGAGCAACCTGCTGTAGCTGACCCTGCCTCAGCTGGGGCTTGGACTACACGGTCTCCAGAGGTGCCTTCCAACCTCACCCATTCTGTGAGTGTAGAGGACAAAAGTAAGACAGAAAGAAATGAGAACAGATCCCCTTGGCCACAAACACCTTGGTCTCCTGTGGAGAGGACCTGTGATGAAGAGAGGAAACTTATAATGAGGAAGGAGTAGCAGAGATGGAGTGTTATGCACTGACTGTAATCCTCCATTTCCCATCCCTCGTGTGCCTCTCCAGGCGGGAGTGAGAAGAAGAAATGCAAATGCAAATGAAGGAGTAATTTGAGCCTAGGGAAAAAAAAAAAAAAAGTGGGGTGGGGGAATGGTCTAAAATATTTAGTCATAGTTTCTGACTATCCAAGTCTACTTGACTTGGCAATGAACTGATAATTTGTAAGTGATTTCCCTGTCTTTGTTTTGACCCATGATCATCTTTCCCCTCGTATCATCTTGAGGAGGGGGAGCGAGTGAGCAGCTTGGTTGTTGTCTGGCTGCTGGTCAAGGTTAACCCACCTTTCATAAACCCGCTTTCATTCACAACCAGACTGGAGAGCACTTTGTAACGTGTGTGGTGGGGATGGGAGAAGCAGATACTGGGCTGATTGTTCTTGAATTCTGAGAGAACTAGACGAGGTAATCTGCTGACCTCTTCGGTCTCTAGCTTGCAGGCTGTAATTCTTACTTACACGAGGAGATGAATAAAAGTGTGCAGTTTCCGTTAGGTGTGACTGTGCACTGCTGTGGAAAAACTGCTTCCACAGACTAACAGCATGACTGCAGTTTTTGGAGATGTCTGCCTGCACAGCTAATTTTCCTGAACATTTCCTTTGTCTTTGGGCTTTTCACCATAGCCTAAGATAACATTTGGAGCTTGAGAGTTGGTTTTGGAGATGGTCTGCAACCTTAGCTTTGAGTGTCCGTGTTTATGCTACTTTATGTGCCTTTTAGATGGCTTTATCTGTTGCACGATCTTGGAGTTGAGCGGCACTTTTTCCCTCTTTGAGCAGTTATTTCAACACGCTCAGTTTTTGAAAGATGAGTTTTAGTGAACACCAGGTTTTTTACAGTGCTGTTTAAGCTGTTGCTGGAATTAGCGCTCAGCATGAGCAACTTGTAATTGGAGTCAGACAGAAAAATTGAAACACTGGGGCCTTTTGTCTTTAAGATGGCTGTGACTGGTGGTGGTGGCTGCGTTTCATTTGTTGCTCCAAGAGCAATGGCTATGTGGCTGGTCAGAGTCTAGCTTAGACCTCAGTCATTACAGTATTATGTCAACTCTTGCTTTAAGAAACAGTTCATAGCTGTTTCAAGAGATGCCGGTGTGAACAGGGTTAAATTTGACAGGGTGGACATGTTATGTATTGCATTTACATCTCCGAACTGGAGTGCGGGGAGCTTGAGGTGTGCAGACAGCTTCAGGGATTAGCAAAATGGTTGATTGCAGTATGGAGGCTATGTGATGTGTACACAGACATTGCTACAGGTTCACTCACTGTAAACCTGGTGAAACTGTTTGTTTTCATCTGCTGGCTTTCACTGGCATGGACAAATGTAAAAGGTGGAAGATAAACAGAATATAAAAAATACCCACTGATAAGTCAGACGCTGCTGTGGGATAATTGAGTGTTTTGGTGGTTTGTTGAGCACCTCCGTTTTTGGAAGGACACCTGCATTCTCTCTGCTCTCTTTTTTTTTCTTCCAGATTTTGATGTGTCCAGAACATGAAATGGAGAGGGTAAACATGTACTGTGAAACCTGCAGAAGGCCTGTTTGTCGTCTATGTAAACCGGGTGGATGTCATGCAAACCACAGAGTAACAACCATAAGCACTGCCTACAAAACCTTTAAGGTAAAAGTAAATATTGTTGGACCTGGCCTTAAGAAGGGGGAAGAGCACTGAGCCTCGGGTTTAAGGGCAAACTTCCCCTGGCAGGATGCCAGGACGTGTGTTTGGAGGACACTGAACGAGTCATGAGGCATGCTGCTGTGCAACATCTGTTAATGTATATATTAGTGTGACATAGTGTGCGGCTAAGAAACTAAACTATATTTTCTATGAGGCTTCAAACAGAACCCCTTAAAAGCGCTTCCACCTTATGTTAGCCAACTGTGCATCAGTACTGACCAATGCAGAAGGTTTAAGAAGTTAATGGTTTACAATCTGGCTTTTTTAAGGCAAGTGTCCTTGTGGCTTGGGTTAGCTTATACTTCAGAAGCACTCCTGAAGAATCTGCATCGGCAGTTATCTGCTGGGACGCTGTATGTTTTTGAAGTTGCAGAGCTGTTGATTCCCTAAGCACCATACAACAGGGCAGACTTGCAAACACTGCTTTGTTATTAAAGAATGATTGCTGCTGCCTCCTCTTCTTCCTTTGCTTCCTCTCTTGCTCACAGGAGAGAAAAAAAAAAAAAAAGCCCATCCCAGCCTGCCTTCTGCTCTTTGGCCTCCTCGCCTGTTTGCAAGGCTTTTCCTGTACAGCTGTTAACTCTTGCAACTAAGGAAGTGCAGAGACACTCCTAAGTTCAAGTTTCCAACCACTCATTTTTCTAGCAAACCTTACTACAGATGAGTTAATAACCTATGAGGCTTTTCTATTAGTTCTGGTAATGTCTTGAAGACTCGTGTTCCTAGCCTAAGAGAGAAGGTGACTGCTGTGGCTGGGGAAGGATGAGCCAGCTGAGGCTGTCACCTCTTCTCCTCAGAGGCTGTGCCACCAGTCCTGCACATGGCAGTGGCCTGATGTCCCGGGCCAGTCATGGCGGGTCACTGAGCAGTTCTCCGCAGGGTTGCTGCTCCTAACTGATGGCAGGCTCTTGTCCTCGTAACTACAGAAACTGAGTGCTGGCTGGGTGGCCCACCTGTGCTTGTTGTCAGTTTGGGTGGGATGCCCTTGTTCTGCCTGCCAGTTTGCTGTTTTATTTTAACAGGAGAAGCTTTCAAAAGATATCGAGTACCTCATCAGTAAGGAGAGCCAGGTGAAAGCTCGCATCACGCAGCTGGATCTGCTGCTGAAAGAAACAGAGGTGAGAGTGGCTTGTGGGTTGTCTGGGGATGGACCTTGCAAGGACACAGCAGGGACTCCAAATGGAACAGTGAAGTGTTCCAGATCCTTTGGGGTTTTTTTTTGTTAGCCAGCAAAACCATTTCTGAACAGTTTGTGTTGGTTCTGAGTCACAGACGGTAAGACCTAATCCTGACAGTGTGGGAAATTTGGGCAACCTACAGAGGGAAGTTAAGTTTTGGGTGCTGCTGTGAATTTAATTGACATAAAGCTTATTTGATACCTTACCCAAAGAGAGGTGGGTTAGACTTACAGCTCTTGCATATGAGTGGTGCTGCACAATTTATGCTGTCTGTTTACCTTGAGGATGTTGCAGTGAAGTCAGAATTAAGGGCAAAATCTCCCTGCAGAAGAGTCAGAGCTGGGAGCTCACATACGAGCTGAAAAACGCAATGGCAAAAATTGGCAGGAGCTCCTGGCCCTGCCTGTATCTTGCTGCAGATGGCCTTTGTGCTTCATAGTTCCTTTTATCCAGGGCACTCATCAGAGGTGGCACTACAGGGCATAGGGGAGAAACTGGGCTGGACTCCCAGTTCAGGGTGACTGGGGAAGGTGGAAGAGCACCTAGGTCTTGGGCATGAAGACTTCAGACGCTGACTTGCTTTTACAGTGCTTTTCCATGAACTATTTAGACAAACGCTGTGCGTAACTCAATACATAATCGGAGGAATAATTTCCTGCTCTTTCCTCTCTGTGTTAACGTAGGAGACGCTTACTAGCTTGGGTGCAGTGCTGATTGCATTTTCAGTGTTGAAGAGCATAACAAAGCTCGTTAGTCTTGTCAGTCAAACAGATGACTAGTTTGCTCTGATCTCTTGAACAACCCTAAGTACGTTTCTGTACACAGCCCCAGTGCTGTGGGATCCGTCTAAAATGTCTTTTGTTCCCTCCTAGTGCAACAGTGAAAGAGCTAAAGAAGAAGCATCTCAGAGTTTTGAGAAATTATCTCATGTCCTGGAAGAGAAGAAATCCGCAGCTCTTAGGGCAATTGAAGCTTCTAAGAATTTAAGGCTGGAAAAATTGCAAACACAAGCAGAAGAATCTCAAGGGCTCCTGGAAAATAATGGCCTTGTAGGACTTGCTCAAGAACTGCTTAAAGAAACCGATCCATCTTGTTTTGTTCAAACAGCAAAACAACTTCATGTCAGGTATCTTATTAATTATCTTCCGTTTGAGGTACAGGTACTGTTCCAGGGATGTCTGGTCAGTCATATTCTTTGGACACCTGCTAGGAAAGTACTGAATGCAAGTACTTTGTGTTGCAGAGCCTCAGAGGCGGTCCCGGTACCATTCAGTAGAAATTCCTATATTACAGTGTGCGTTAAAAAACAGCCCAGAGGAGGGGCTCTGTCCTGCGCCAACGCCTAGCCTTCTTCAGTAGGACTGCAGTGGAAGGGTAACCCATTCAGCTCACTGATACAGTCCTTTGCTCAGAGATTGCATCGGGTATTTGCAAGTTAATCTAACAGGTCTCTTCTGGCTTTAAACTCTTTGATCTGAATAGTTGTGCTCCATTAGCGCTTCACACCTATTTTGTTCTTTGAATGTAATGCCCCAAATTGTTAAAATGCTCTGCCAACCAAAAGATTCCCTGTTAGTTATCTTTACACTGATGTACAAAAGGCCTTTAAATTTTGCATTTTAATTCTGTCTAGAGAGACAAGTTTCTGGGACACGTGAGTAAGTACCTGAAAAGAGAACTTTTTTTAAAGCAAAACCTAGCGGTTTTGCTTTAAGGAATACACCCATGTGAATTCCTTTTTCCCTCTTCTGCCATCCCTCTGCTTCTGTGCTTTCAGAATCCAAAAAGCTACTGAATCTCTGAAGAGCTTCAAGCCAGCAGCTGAAACTACTTTCGAGGACTTTGTGATGGACATAGCCAAGCAAGAAGAGATCCTTGGTGACTTGTCCTTCCATTCCAATGGTAAATTATGAGAGCATCATGTCTTTCTTGAGTTATAGCTTTAAGGGCTTCTCTGGAAAGAGGCAAAACTTGTGCAGGGCTGCAGTTGCAGAACTCAGTCTTGTGACTTGCATTGTCCCTTCTGCCTCTGTGATTCTCAAGGCATTACCTGGCAGCAATGCTAGCTTCAGCTTTGATAAAGAAGCTAAGATGCCATGGCATTCAGAACCAGTTTACATTGGCTTCCAAAATATTGTAGTTAAGTAATACTAGGTCTTCCTAGCAGCTTTTTGTCGTGATTGCATGACAGAAAAGAATAGGTTTTTATATGGTTTTTTAGTTGCCAGCAAAAATAAATAATACAACTTTCAAAGTAAAACCAGAAAGGATTTAAGTGCATGAACAGACCCGTCCTCATCTGCACTCTTTGACTGAGTCAGATTTCCCCCCCCCACTGTCCCCCCAGTGCTGTAGCCACTCAACAAAGGGCTTCTGTGTTTAATTCTAAAACAACATATATCTACATTTGAGGTTTTTTTCTCCTGAATCTCTGTCATTCCAGGTCTAGAAATACCAGAAATCAATGAAGAGCAGAGCAAAATGTACAACAAAGCTCTGATCAGTTGGGAATGCCCTGGGAAGACAGACTCAGCTGATATCTATGTTCTTGAGTATCATAAGCTTAATAGAGAAGAGGAGAGTACAACGTGGCAGGAGATCGAAGTTTGCAGCAAGAGCAAAGTAATATCTGATCTCGATGACGACAGCAGCTATGCCTTCAGAGTTCGAGGATATAAAGGATCCATCTCTAGCCCTTGGAGCCGAGAAGTTATCTTGCGTACGCCTCCAGCCCCAGGTATTGGGTTTTCTTATGTCCACGAGCTGCTGGTGGTGTTAAGAGCTGTAGGTGGTTTCCAGTAGCTCCCAGACTTCTACTACACTGTTACCGGTTGTATAAATGTTTAAAAGCACTGTTAACAAACAGGTTAAGTAGGTAGCATACTGAGACTGT
Organism: Vanellus vanellus; assembly: GCF_965231255.1. Taxonomy (NCBI): domain Eukaryota; kingdom Metazoa; phylum Chordata; class Aves; order Charadriiformes; family Charadriidae; genus Vanellus; species Vanellus vanellus. The sequence goes on along the minus strand of NW_028127638.1, from coordinate 766,358 downwards.
GTTAGCTTGCGTAATGTTCCTGGTAGCCTTTAAAAGCGAGGAATTCTAGTGCCAGCATGACTTAAAATATAGTTTATAAGCACAGAAATACTTAACTAAGAGAAAATTTTTTGGGATGCTGTTTTTCAGTTCTCAGTTTTCTTTTTGATGACAAATGCGGGTACAACAGTGAACATCTCCTGCTGAACCCAGGAAGAACCTCTGTGGAAAGTAGGGCTGGATTTCCTCTACTGCTGGGGTCTGAGCGCATGCAGGTCGGATGCTACGCAACCCTGGATTACATCATTGGCGACACCGGGATTGCCAAAGGGAAGCGCTTCTGGGCTTTTCACGTGGAAGCCTATTCCTACCTGGTGAAAGTGGGAGTTGTTTCTAGCAACAAGATACAGAAGTTGTTCCATAATACCCATGATGTGACCAGCCCAAGGTAAATTGCAGACTCTTGCTTAATACATGTTTTGTATAAGGAGATGGCTTTTTAAAAAATAAATTAAGAGCGAGCCTGGTCTCAATTAGTATACAAGATGAACCTAAGCAGTGGGAAGTGGCTTGAAGGATATAGTGTAAGCAGGTTGTCCTGTTCATCCTCTACTATTAGTAGGAAGATGTTCTAATTGTCCAGAGTCCTATTTTCTTTCTTTCTGGGAAAGAAATCGGGTTTCTACAGATATCAAGATATGTCAGTTAAAGCAAGAAGGTTAAAAAAGAGAAAAAAAAGCATCATTTGCAAGATTGAAGCAATGCTTAGTTGTCAATAGTAAGATTCTGCCTTAATTCCCTTAGCATACTAGGTTTGGCAGCCACTCAGAGGTACAATGTTCACTGTGCATATCTGTGTGTCTTTGCTGTAGCTTGCGTCATGGTGGATTCCAAGTCACTGGCTCATCCCAGGCTATAGATTTGCATGTGACACTGGAGTGCTACTGAGCACAAGCCAAAGTGCAGTGGATAAACCAGCAAAAAGATTTCCAGCTCTCAATTACAGTTGTAGTAAGGCTGGATGTGTCTAGGAACTGCAGGCTGGGAGGCTATCTCCCAGGGGCTCTTAACTTTTTCATGAATCTAACAAAAGTGTTGGCCTTCTGCTGTATAACATACTGAAATTATAAAAACGCCAGTGTCTCAAGCTTCTGAAAGTCAGATGGAGACTTTTTGAAAAATGAGAAATTAGATCCTGATTTTCTCATTTCTCCCGGTCCCTGCCAGGAGGGAGTGAAGCTCAGCCCCGCTCCCTCCTTTTACAGGGAGGAAAACAAAATGGAAAAAAGAAAACCAAATTGTCCTATATTAGAAGTGTATAATTCCATTTTAAGGGTAGGGCAGCAATAGGGCTGGTACCACAGCCCCCCAGCCCCACAGCCACTGTGGGTCACCGGCGTAATAATGTACCTCTCCGGTAATTAAAGTTTCTTTTGGGAAGGGGGGAGAGATGGGGACTCTCCTGCGCCGGGACCTTTCCCCTCCAGGGAGGCAGAGCCGGAGCAGCGAGCACGGTCCTGCCCGGAGGGCAGCGTGGAGGGGACGCGCACGGGCATCCCGGAGGAACAGCAGCAAGGAAACCCCGGCACTGCACCTTTCCCTTCCTCCGAGCCTTTTTCTTTTCCTCTTTTTAAGGGCTCAACCAGTTTCTTCCCCCTCTGACCGTCACCATGGGGCACTGGCACCAGCAGCTTTGCAAAACCCCATCCTGTAAAAGCCGCCTGATTTTGGCCCTGTTTGGGGATGCGCTGCTTCCATCCTTACAGAGCAAACTGATAGATTTGTTTTTCTCCCCCGTCCCCATTTAGCAAGAAGCACCAACGTGCCGTTGTCGTTTTGGATCGGTTTGCTGCAGAAAAAGGCTCCCGCAGGGGACGGGATAAGCCGATGGCAGGAGGGTCCCTGCACCCATCCCACCGCTGCTGGTGGAGGGCGGCAAGGGGACCTTTTCTTCGGGGTTGTCCTCTCCTCCCGGGCTCTGCAGCCCCACGCCGCAGCCCAACGACCCCCCCGAGATGGGAAGAGAGCACGAGAACCATCTCTGCTCAACAGCTCAAGAGGAAAAAACAAAATAAACGAAAGAGATAAAATAATACAATAGGATGAGATACAATAACGCAGGAGCACCCGCCCCACTCGTGGCACTACTTTTATTCTCGGCCACTGCAGTGATTGGGGGGTTTGACAGGATGGACCTTCCAAGGTCCCCTCCCACCCAAACCAGTCTTTGGGTCCATGACTGGAAGTGTCTGAGGTCAGGTTGGATGGGGCTGCAACCAACCCCGTCTACTGGATCCCAAACCACCCAGAAATCCAATCCAAACTGTTCTTTGGGTCCAGTTGGAGGTGTTCAAGGTCAGGTTGGATGGGGCTGGGACCAACCTGGTCTACTGGAAGGTGTCCCAGCCGATGATGGGGAGGTTGGACTGGATGGACCTTCAAAGGTCCCCTTCAACACAAACCGTTCTGTGGGTCTATGACTGGAAGTGTCCAACGTAAGGCTGGATGAGACTGGGACCAACCTTCTCTACTGGTTCCCAAACCTTCCAGCCCAAAAATCCAACTCAACCAACCCAAACCTTCTATGAGTCTGATTGGAGGGGTTCAAGGTCAGATTGGACAGGGCTGGGACCAACCTGGTCTGTTGGAACCCAAACCACCCAAAAATCCAACTCAACCAATGCAAACCATTCTGTGGGTCTGAGTGGATGTATCCAAGGTCCAGTTGGATGGGGCGTTGAGTAACCTGCTCTACTGGAATATGCCCCTGCCGAAGACAGGGGAGGTTGGACGAGATGGACCTTCAAATGTCTCCTCCAAGCCAAACCAATCTGTGTGTCCATGACTGGAAGGTCCGAGGTCAGGTTGGACGGGGCTTGGAGCATCCTGAGCTGCTTGAAGCTCTCCCTGCTAATGGCCACCCCACCAGAGGTTGGCGGTTGCCGTGTCACCACGGTCAGTCAATCAGCGATGAACATGTCACCCTGATGTCACAAGAGGTGCGTGGCACACCCACTCAGGGGGTATAAAAGGGCCCACCGGGTGGTGGGTCCCACACTTTGGAGGAACGTCCATAAGATGACCTCCAACATGGCTGTCGCCACCAAGAACCGACCTGCCAGCGTGAGGCGGACCAAGATGGACTTCTGGGATGGGATGGAGCACACCTTCGCTATGTCCAGCGTCACCGCTGAAGGTACGGCCAACCGCAGCCACCTCTCCGGCAGCCAAGACTCAAGGGCTTGTCACCATTTCGGAGCCAGCCCTGACACTTGGCGTCTGCCACCGCGTCGCGGCTCAAGGGGGAGATGTTTGGGGTGGACCTGAGAGCTGGTGGAGATGGGGCCTGACCTGGTTCTTCTTTGTTTTTTCAGAGCGAACGGCCGTCTGGGATGCAGTGGCTGGCTACATTCAAGACCAACTCCTGCTCCACAAGGTGGTGCAACACCCGCGTCCTCCTCATGCACCATGAGGGGTGGTGGGATCCCCCTGGGGCGTGGCCTGCTCTCACCCTTCAACTCCTCAGAAAACAGGAATCTCACCCCAAAAGTCCCCACTGATGGCCAAACGGGGCCTGTGCAATGTTGGTGTCACTTCTGGTAGGGCTGATCCAGGTCGCTGGAGACCCCCCCGGGATGGCCTCGTCCTGGTTCTGCCCAAACTCCAGTGCTGGTTTTTTCTCCTGAGGAGGGGAAGGACTCAACATCTCCTCCCCAAAGTTCTCCCCACCGCCCAGCTCGTGCCTCCAAACGGTGGGAGAGGGCAGGATCCAGCCTCAAGCACCATCCCTGGATGGGGGAGGTCACCTCCAGATCTTCCCTCTAGCCAGTCCTCACCCTCCCACCCTTCTCGTCCACTTGCAGGGCGTCCGAATTCCCACCCTTGGCTCCTTCGGTACTGTCCTCGAACGCGTCCAGGTCGGAGATGAAACCGTGACTATCCAGAAGCCGGTGTTCCACCTGGCCAGGAACCTTGCTGTTGTCCACAACCTGATGGACAACAAGGACTACCTGCCCGGTAAGATGGCTGACTGCACGGTCATCTTCTCTGAAGCAACTCCAAAGTCCAATAATTGAGTGGTTTTGAGTTTTTTTGGGGCAATGCAATGATTGCGACACACAAGCTGTAGGACACGGGCCACCGGGTGAGCGTCTCCATCCTTCTCCTGTGGTTCTTCCAGGCAACAAGGAGCTGGAGCCCCTCAAGTACTCCAAGGTGGCCGTGGCAGCCGCCGTGTCCCGGCAGAAAGTGGTGGACTGCATCCAAGGCACCACGACCCTCCTCTCGCACTGCCTGGGGAAGGGGGAGAATGTGGCCCTCATCCTGAGGGAGGTGGGGGTGCTCCTCATCGAAGGCACGAAAGTGCACGTGAAATTCTACCGCAGCTTCCTGGAGAGGCTGTCTGGGAAGGAGAACTTGGAGAAGGTTGTCTTCAAGGTAAGCATTTTGGTTTCTCTGTGGTGCGTGCGGTCCCACGGCAGTGTTCTGGCACTGCTTGTGTGGGGTCCCTCAGGACACGTTCAGCCACTCGGTCCAGGTGAGAGTTACGGTCCTGCCAACACTTGCTGCCTCAAGCTCCTCCGACACTTGAGTGCCTCAGCCATGTGGGGGATGTCCCACCGTTTTTGGCCTCTTCCAATGTGGGGTGCTTTAACCACGTGGAGGGATGTCCTGCCATCTTTGGCCTCCTCCAACACTGAGACCCTCAACCACATTGAGGATGTCCTGCTGTCTTTGGCATCCTCCAGTGTGCAGTGCTTCAACCACGTTGAGGATGTCCTGAATCTTTGTGTTCCTCCATTGCAGGTCCCCCATCTGCTGGACATGATTGTGTCCCCAGTGGTACCCGTGGCCTCACTGAGCTTCTCCGGCCGTGTCATCCTCTTTCCCAAGTGAGTACGTTGGCGGCTGTAGCCGCTCTTTGATGCCAACGCCCAAGGTAGCATCTCTTCCTTGTGCCGCTGCGGGTGTCCTGGGGACACCAGGCGGCGACTCTTGATGATGTCCCCAGGCCGCAGTCACTCCCATAAGGCAGCTCTGAGGGGAAAGACAGAGGAATTTGGATGACATTTCTTCCCGTGGTGGCCTGGACTTCTTCGCTGGGCGACTCCATTTCCCAGGCCCGTCCTTGGGGATGGGATGTGGTAGACTTGGGAAGTCAATGGCCTTCATGGCAATGCCAAACTCTGCCTGCGGGCAAGTGGCCGCAGGAAGTGGCAAGTGCTGGTGGTGCCATGGGTCATATGGGTGTCTTCTCCTTCTTTCCAGGTTTGTGATGGAGTGTGTGCCCAAACACCCACCCAGGGCTCTCCTCAAGACCTCGAGACAAGTCCCTGGTGAGGATGTGCAGATGAGAAAAGACAGTTTGCCAGCTCTCCAGCAAGGTGGGAAAGGTAAAGCAGCTCCCAGCTCTTCTCCATGGGACGGGTAACCAACTTCTGCCATGTTGTGGGGAAATGGCCGACGCTGAGCGCCAAAAGGCTCCGACTTGTCCTAAAGCTTCAGGCCAACTCCTGAGGGCCTTTTGTCCTAACGATTTGTTGGTGTCACCAAAAGAGAGCCCCGGGGTGGGATGTGCCCAAGGGTACAGTGGGAGGATGGTGGGCCAAGGCCTTCTCCTCCCCCTCTTCCCCTCAGAAATGACACCTGTCCCCTCCCCGGCACCACCCGGCTCCTCCTTCCTGACCATCATGATGATGATGAAGTCGGAAAACCACATTGGAAATGGTGCTGGTGTTGGGGAGGACACGATGGGGCTGCTAGAGGAGCAGAATGTCCAACCCTCAGACATTTTGGGAAGAGGCCTGAGCACTCCCTGCGTGTCCCTGGGTGGTCTGGCAGCGTCACAGCGACGCTCTTCTGAGGAGGTGTCTTCTTTCTGGTTCCAGTGGGGTTTCCCGGTTTTCCCTTTCCTGCTGCTCCGAGCCCGACTCAAAGCAAAACACCGCAGTTTGGGGAAATCTTGGAGCTGCAGAAGAAGAGGACAAGGTCTCTGGCCAGGTGAGGCTGAAGGCTCAGGGTGGGCGGCCACACGGGGCCATTTTACCCGGAGAGGTGGGAGACGCTCCATCCCTGGAGACATTCCAGGCCAGGTTGGATGGGGCTTTGAGCAACCTGATCTGGTTGAAGACCTCCCTGCTCATGGCAGGGGTGTTGGACTAGATGGACCTTCAAAGGTCCCTTCCCACCCAAACCATTCCATCAGCCTGACTGGAGGTGTTCAAGGTCAGGTTGGATGGGGCTGGAACCAACCTGGTCTACTGGAAGGTGGCCCTGCCGATGACAGCGGGGGGCGTTGGACTAGATGAACCTCTAAATGTCCCTTCCAACCCAAACCATTCCATGATTTTCTGACCCAGCAAGAGCCCGTTCCCCAGCCCTGAACGCTCCTTGGTCATCACCACCCAAGAGTGGTGAAGGCAGCACCTGGAGGGGTGGGATGTGGCTGCTGGGAACACCCCCATTTCACAGGGCTGGATCTTCTCCAGCTCTTCAGGAGAGCCCCAGCGTGGTCTAGGGACAATGGGACAGCTGTGTGTCAGATGAGGGTCCCGGCACAGGGGGTTTCCTCAGCCAACCTGCTGCTGGCTACATGAGGAGGCACGTGGCTCATGGGGAGGGGCAGAAAGCAGCCCCAAACCCATTGTGTCCTCAGGTAGACCTCTCCCTTTGTGTCCTTCCAGGCGGCGGTTGGTGGTCCCAAGGGTCTCCTCCGACACAAACCAACCCATGACCAGCCAACCCAAGGGCAAAGCAATGCCCAAAAGAAAACATAGACGCAGAGCCAAGAGATGGCAGCCAACCCTCAGTCCTATAGAGGAGGAAGAGGAGGAGAAGGAGGAAGAGAAGGAGGAAGAGAAGGAGGAGAAAGAGGAAGAGAAGAAGAACGAGTAGGAGAAGGAGGAGAAAGAGGAAGAGAAGGAGGAAGAGAAGGAGAAGGAGGAAGAGAAGGAGTAGTGGAGAAAATCCTCACCGAACGCACAGTGCTGAAGGCGGTGAAGGCCGAGTCCTCCCATCCTCACGAAGCCTCGGCCTTCATAACGTCTGTAATAGCCGTATTATCGGCAACGAGTTCTGAGGTCAGCCTGCTCAAGGAGCCTGCCTACGGGGCCCTCCAACGGCCACCACCGAGCCGAGGCAGCAAAACCAGCAAAGCTGTCCCTCCATGGAGAGTTCAGAGAAGACTTTAAAGGACAGTCCTGTGAAGAGTCCCTGGAAGGATCCCCTGAAGAGTCCTCCAGAGAGTTCCCTGCTGAGAACCCTCTGTCACCCGCTGCCAAGAACCCTGGCCAGACCCCCGGCTGTCCCCCAGCATCGGCCACCCCGCATGGCCCAACTGTTGGAGGAGCTGCTGAGGAGGCAGTCCCAGGAGGTTTTGACCCGCTCGCTGCTGCCACCAGCCGTTGTCTCCTGCCAGGCTGTGCCTAGATCGGGAGAGGCGGGTGGCAAGCAGGCCAAGCGCCCCGCGCCACACGGCACCCCCAGGACGCAAGAGACCTCCCCGTGGGACAACATCCCACCCAAGAAGAGGAAGATGGTGGTGTGCTAGGTGGAAAAACACTCCAAACCCCTGTGGGAGGGAACGCCGGAGCGGGACGGTGCCGCAGTGGGCAGCAGCAGGCAGCACATGGGCAGCAACAAGCGGAGGGCATCTGATGGCAACACCATGGCCACCAAGCGACGCAGAAACCTGGTGGATGCTGGGGGGCAAAGTGCCCCACGCTCGCCCAGCCTCTCTTCATGGGCTGATAGAGAAGGCGTGGAGCACGCATCCCCACCGCATGCGACCCGCACCCACCCACTCCAGCCCCAGCCCCACTCTCCCACATCTCTCTCTCTTTCTTAATTCATTAAAGGTTTGATGTCTGGTTCACAGTACGTCTGCCTGCGGTCATTCCTGCAGTGGGAGGCGCGGGGGTTAACGCAGCCCGTGCCGCATGTGTACATCTGACCCTCCACCTCTTCACCCCTGTATATGAGGAATCCCCCAAGGTTGTGGATGGAGACTGTCCTGGTTTGAGATAAAACAGAACCAATTTCGTTCAGTAACTTCGCTTCTTAGCGGGGCCTCTTCTAACTACTAAAATAACTGCATATTGTGCAGACAGTGTTCACTCTCTCAGAGAGATCAGACCAATTGTTTATAGCTGATGCCCAGGCATGGGATGCAGAGAGGCTCCTGCTTATACTTATTGCCATAACAGACAAGGCCAACCAACTTTGTTATTTGCCCCGTCGGAGGGTCGGAAGCGGAAAAGCATAGTGGGGTCCCACCTGGAGGGAGGAGCAGACAGGACAGGTGACCCAAAACTGACCAACAGGGTATTCCATCCTGTGGGAAACCTTGGCTGGTCCGAGGGATCAGAATGCGAGTTTAACGTTGACCTTGAGCAGATATCCGTGTACCCTTGAAGAGACTGGGGAGTCCTGAGAAGAGCTAAGTAAAAAGATAAAGGTTGGCAAACATCCTGGCTTTGACCAGAGCATGAACAGTGTGTGATGTGAGAGCGTATCGGGCAAAAGTAGAATGCTGAATATATGCATAGATAAGCACCTGGGTAAAAGACTCTAAAAAAGCACTGCTTGTTAAGTAAAGAAATTGGATTGCTGCAACTTGATGTCCAGTGTCGTGTCCGTCCCAACAACGACACAGTATTATCAAGATTTTATCCTGCACATTTACACAAAACAAACAATAATAATCTTTTTTATTACACGTGGCAGGTCAGTGGCAATTCTTCATGCCTAATCTACTGATTACTCTGGTGTCTTGTCATGTTAAGAACATAACTCTCCCTCCTATAGTGGAATTATATTGTTACTGATTCATTGAATAAACTAATTATATTTTCTTCAGTCATGCCACTTGGCCAAGAATAAGGAGAAACATATTAAGGGAGGTAAATATTTATTAGCTTGTCTTCCTCTGACCTTAATTATGTTGGATAAAGCCCAACATTCAAAACAAAACGGAACTCTCTTGTTACTACCTTTTACAAGACACTTCAAGGGGGTATTTATTTAATCTACATTTAGTAATATAAAAGTTTGGTGTATCACTGCATCTAATCCTGTAGACACTCAAGACAGCCAGCAGAGAGCATGGAGCACCTCTGGGAAAGTGAGTCCTCTCACCTGTCTTTGGCACTGTCTTATGATTCAATAAATAGCCCCAAAAGAGTGCCTATATCTCTCCATTTCCAACAGAGAGCCTACATGAGAAATTTAAACTACATTCCTAACCTTAGGGTGGCTAAACTTAGACCACACAAATCTTGATCATGAAGAAAAGCTCTATGAAAGACGTATGTTGTATATCTCAGGAAAGTACACGAAGGGTTAACAGCCCATTTCCACCTTTTCTATCTACACTCAGTTGTTACAGGGAGTCACCACGTGTGTGACAATATATGTAGAATCATTGAATCATAGAATCATAGAATTGTCTAGGTTGGAAGAAACCCTTGGGATCATCGAGTCCAACCATCTACCCTACTCTACAAAGTTCTCCCCTACACCATATCCCCCAACACCACATCTAAACATCTCTTAAACACATCCAGGGATAGTGACTCAACTGCCTCCCTGGGCAGTCTATTCCAATGCCCGACCACTCTCTCTGTGAAAAATTCTTTCCTAATGTTCAGTCTAACTCTACCCTGTTGGAGCTTGAAGCCATTCCCTCTTGTTCTGTCATTAATTACCTGTGAGAAGAGACCAGCACCAACCTCTCTACAGTGCCCTTTCAAATAGTTGTAGAGAGTGATGAGGTCTCCCCTCAGCCTCCTCCTCCTCAAACTAAACAGTCCCAGCTTCTTCAACCGCTCTTCGTATGATTTGTTTGCTAGGCCCTTCACCAGCTTCGTTGCCCTCCTCTGCACTCCCTCCAGCACCTCGATATCTCTCTTGTATTGAGGTGCCCAAAACTGGACACAATACTCGAGGTGTGGCCTCACCAGTGCTGAGTACAGGGGCACAATCACCTCCCTACTTCTGCTGGCCACGCTATTTCTAAGACCAGCCAGGATGCCGGTGGCTTTCTTGGCCACCTGGGCACACTGCCGGCTCATATTCAGCCCCTTGTCAATTAGAACCCCCAGGTCTCTTTCTGCCCGGCAGCTTTCCAGCCACACCTCCCCAAGCCTGTAGCGCTGCACGGGGTTATTGTGGCCCAAGTGCAGGACCTGGCACTTGCCCTTGTTGAAACTCATACCATTGATGTTGGCCTAATGATCCAATCTAAGTCTCTCTGTAGAGCTTCCCTATCCTCCTGGGAATCAACACTCCTGCTTAACGTGGTGTCATCTGCAAACTTGCTGATGATACACCCTATGTCCTTATCGAGATCATCAATAAAGACGTTAAACAGAAATGGTCCCAACACTGAGCCCTGAGGCACACCACTTGTGACTGGCCGCCAGCTGGATTTAAATCCATTGAGCACCACTCTTTGGGACCTTCCAGTCAGCCAGTGCTTGATCCAGCGGATCGTATGCTCATCCAGGCCCTGCGAAGCCAGTTTTTCCACGAGAATTGTATGGGGGACAGTATCGAATGCTTTTCGAAAGTCCAGGTATACAATACCAACAGCCTTTCCCTCGTCCAAGATTCTGGTTATCTTGTCATAGAAGGAGATGAGGTTCGTTTGGCAGGACCTGCCTTCCATAAACCCATGCTGACTAGGCCTCGCCCCCTGGTAACTAGGCCTGATCCCCTGGTACTAGGCCTGATCCCCTATATATATGGGGGAAAATTAAAAGTGTTTCTATCCTCTTTGTAATATGCTATCTTTCATCATCACTAAGTTCAAAAAGCAGGGAGGATGGGCAAATGATGTCATAGTTTCTTCCTCTAACAGTAATTTAAAAACTGGTAAACATTGTCTGAGAAGATGGAAAGTACTTGCCTTTCTGCAAGTCTCGCCCGGTCGCTTCCAAGGGTAATAGCTCATTTTGCTGAGGTGAAGACACAGTTTTTGTTGATTGGTGTTCGAGACGGTACGGAATCTTGTAATACTCAGCTAAATATATCCCAAGAGGGAAAAAAAATGCACCGTCATTTGCAGGGTGCACGCAGGAGAGTAGGTTGTTCTCTCACACTCTGGGAATGTGCAATTCATTCCATCACTCTGAATCTCTCATCTCTGAGTGAGATACAGTCAACGGTTTAACTACAGTTCACAAAAAGGGAATAAATAATAATGTAAATATATACATATAGACACTGCAGTTAATCTAGTGAAGAGTTTTGTCTGGTTTCTCTTCGCTAGACTCAAGAGTAACTTTCTGCAATAAAATGAGACTGCCTTCAGAGTTTAGGAAATCAGTCAAACAAATTATTTAAGTTGAGGTCACTCGGCTATCTTTTTTAAACAAACCTGTGACTTCACCTTCAGTGATGAGTGTCTACACCCCCTCTTCCAAAGTTTGTTTCCCGGGAAAGAAGTACCTCCTGAATTTGTGATTTCATCCCCAAATTTTGAGAATTTTTGAATGGTGGATCACATCATCTGAATAGTGGATCACATTTTAAACTTCATTGAATGAAAAAGAAGTGAATTGTACCACCATTGAAATATATAGCTAGGCATTTCACAGGGGTTAGAAAACATTGCCTCACTCACATCTGGGGACTACCAGTTCCAATATTTTGAGGATTAGCTGGAAGCTATTTCCAAAACTTGTCAACAACTCTTTTCTAACAATATAATTGTTATTATAATACATCAGTTGTGATGTATACACTGCAAGAGTCCAAAAAACCCATTCTGCTTCCTTGTAAAAGAGAGAAAAATCTCTTTACAGTTCTCTTCCTCTTCGTCATCCTCTTCATCCTCCTCGTCATTGAGGTTTATAATCAGTGGAGGGTGAACGGGTAGTAAAATATTCTTTTGATTTCTGAGTGATTCTTGATGATGGGCCGGAGGCAGAATCCCTTCTTGTACACCCTGTGGCAATGGGGCATCTGCAGACAAGAACATTATATTTATTTTATTAGGAGGGAACTAGAATATCAAGTCCAGGTTCAGACCAGCAGGTACAGTTTTTAAATCATTATATTGAAGGAATCATTAAATAGACAGATTGTGCCTTTTAGGAAAAATCTTCTGCGGAGGTTGACGTCTTCCAACTACAAGAAAGTAGGAAAGACGCTCTCTTCCGAGAGCATCTTCCAACTACAGAGAGTAGGAAGAATCACAGGCACTCACTCCTCTGACTGGACAGATGAGGCAGTGCTGAATAAGGCCTTTTGAAAAGAGGAACACTTTGACCATTCTACGCTATTTTAAAAAGGCTGGCTGTCTCTTCCAGCTGGTGGATAGATTAATTTGAGGCAGAAACCTTCTTTCTTCCAATACCTTTTAAGATATTTACAGCTGAGGGAAACACACAATCAGTAATACCTGGGCTGAAGTGAGTGAGTTCAGGACCCCACCTGTGAAACTCGTTAAACATGCTGAATAATAGGCAGGCCTGTATCGCTCCTCATGGCATCAGTTTTGGAGGATTTAGCAATTTTTGGCTTGTAGACGTTCTTTTGCTATCAATTTTCTGAATCAGAATTCTCTTTACTAAGTACAAAATGTAGATTTTGAGAAAGAATATCAAGTTCACAAAAATAATTTGCACTTAATTAGAAGAAAATCAGAAAAGATATTCTTTTCCTTAGGAATTTATATCTACCCGTAATATTTGCAGCAAAACCATTCCAGTACAGGGATAGCATTTTCTGAGAGCCAGGAAATGCAACGGACTGAAAATAAAAATGATGAAAAATGGTAAGTCTATTTGTGTTGTTCAAGCTGACCAATTTTCAGCTCTATATACAATCAGGATTCTGTGCATTATATTAAAAATATCAAAGAAATAAGATGAAGCGTGGGCATTTTCTGTTATTCCACTTGCTGTTATTCTTCCGCATCTCTTGCTTGCCTAGGAGCAGCATGTGTATCCTAGCAAACCCATTTTAATAACACTCCTGCAGATCAGATTTGTTGTATTTCATGCCAGAGAAAGTAAGATACAACACTTTACCTTGATGGAGCCTTTGTCAGTGTCCAGAATAGGATATTATTAGCCCTGGGTAGTGTAAGCCAAATCAAACTTGAATTCGTTTGACAAGATTTCTAAGTATTAAAACAAATCAATGCACTTTTCGTATTTGCAATGTTATTGTGCAGCACACGAACTTTGAATTCATCCATATTGCAGTAAAAAGGAAAAGGCCTGCGTCCATTTTCTCTTTCTGATTGTTGGACGTTGCTCTTCTACAGGATGCCCTTGTCCGCAGTGCCTCTTAGGCACAGTCTCTGACTCACACCAGACCCAATGTCATGCCTATGTGGTGGGCACGGCAGCACCAGCTGCCTGGCGCCAACACGGGGGAAGTGGAAACTGCACTGGAAGCAGTATGGGCACTCACAGAAAGAGCACACAACCCCTTGCCATGGGGTTAGTTAGGCTCAACATGCCCAGATATGACAGGCTACCCTTTCCTGGGGGAATTTCAGGAACTCAAGGTGTTTGCTTCTGACTAGAGGTCTCTCTGGAGTTCTCTGGTGACACCTGTCCACAGCTCTGGAGATAAGGCCCAGGAACAACTCTGGTTTAGTCCACTTCTTCATCCATCTATGACACGCCATGCCGACTCGCTGAAATGAGCAGTGCTGGTACAGGCAGGGCCGCAGCGGAACCCCTTTTTGGCAGCAAACTGGGCCTTTCTGGAGCTTTTCTGGGGCAGGAAAGGCTGGGCCAGTGCAGGGACACTCGCAGGGTGTTATCAGGATGGCTGTGACAAGCCAAGGGACGACACTCCAAGGTATGAGGGATGGGGCGCGAGCGAGGGCCCTCAGCCTCTTGCTCCAAGATGTGCTGGGTATACTGCAGCACACTCGTAGTCTTATGAAGAGGAGCCAGGGGCTCCTGAGGCAAGAGGAGCCAATGGGGAAACACAGGTAAACACCTCAAAGGAAGGCCACCTGGAGAACAGCACAAAGGAACTGCAGCCACTCCAGCCACTAAGTCACCTTCAACGGGGACCCAGCTTAAGTGCCTCTATGCAAACGCACATGGCGTGGGGAGTAAACAAGAGGAGTTAGAGACGTGTGCACACCTCCAGGTCTATGATCTCATTGGCATCACAGAGACGTGGTGGGATGGCTCCTATGACTGGAGTGACTGACGAGAAGCTCAACATGAGCCGGCAACGTGTGCTCACAGCCCAGAAGGCCAACCATATCCTGGGCTGCATCAAAAGAAGCGTGGCCAGCAGGGCGAGGGAGGGGATTCTGCCCCTCTACTCCATTCTTCTGAGACCCCACCTGGACTATTGTGTCCAGCTCTGGATGCCTCCACATAAGAAGGACATGGACCTGTTGGAGCGGGTCCAGAGGAGGGCCACGAAGATGATCAGAGCACCTCTGCTGGGAAGACAGGCTGAGAGAGTTGGGGGTGTTCAGCCTGGAGAAGAGAAGGCTCGGGGGAGACCTTATAGCAGCTTTCCAGCATCTGAAGGGGGCCTACAAGAAGGCTGGAGAGGGACTTTTTACAAGGGCATGTAGTGATAGGATGAGGGGTAATGGCTTCAAACTGGAAGAGGGGAGATTTAGATTAGACATGAGGAAGAAATTTGTCACTCTGAGGTTGCTGAGCACTGGCCCAGGTTGCCCAGAGAAGTTGTGGATGCCTCATCCCTGGAGGTGTTCAAGGCCAGGGTGCATGGAGCTTTGAGCAACCTGGTCTAGTGGGAGGTGTCCCTGCCCATGGCAGGGGAGTTGGAACAGGATTATCTTTAAGGTCCTTTCCAACCTAAACTATTATATTATTCTATGGTTCGATGACTTGCTCTCACTTTGGCTTCCCCCGATTTCTGACATCTGTCTTGGTTCCCTGCCCTGGAGTCTTACCCCGTTCCAGGTTCCGGCTGTCTACTAGGACTCCTGGTAGACAAGAGCTCTTCTTAGAATGGACTGAGGGAAAAATCCCAACTTATAATTTTTTTTTTCCATAAATACTCTGATTTTCAGATATTATGCTGCCTTGTACACTAGTACTGTACTTCAATAGCCTGCATCCAGTGTTCAAGCCTGAAAAATTTATTCGAAACGATGAACTGGAAATACACCTGCACACACAGCATTGTAATCTGATGTTATCTGTCTGAGAGGGGTCTCATCCATCTCACATGTTGTGCTCTGTCAACAGATATTGCTACTCGTGGCCCTACCAACCGCCTCCCACCACCACACACACTACTTTTCGTTTCTCTTACATCATCACCTGCCTACTCACCACTTTTACTACTAGAAAGATTTAATCTAGCAAATACCCAAGTAAAGCAACACTTTTACTCTGTGGACCTTGGCAACCTAAATTGCTGTTTGCGAGTTCATCTTTCATGTCACTGACACTTAGGAAGATCCCTAAAATGACAGCTAAAAAAAATCATACGCAACCCTATTCAAATGCCAATACAATTCCTTTCTTTGCCTTCAACTTGCTGGGATAGCAGATTAAAAATTCTTGGTTTTAATTAACGGGGGAGGTGATTCAGTAGTCCAGGTATAACAGTATTATGGTGACAAATAGACACTTGGGTTTGTATCCTGGGTATGAACAACATCCCAGCTGACATCTGTAAGTGCCAAGTTGCCGGTTATTTCTTAACGGGTTTCTGCGTAATTTTTTAGAGGAAAACAAAGTCACATTTGAAAATATTTGAATATTTGAAGGTCAGTTTCACCCAGTTCCAGACATTAACAGCTGGCTCTAGGAGCAGCATCTCAAAACCACGCCGCTTTTGGTCTCTAGTCAGTACGACTGGGCCATCCCCTGAGACATGATGGGGTCTGGAGCCAAAGGCCATCACCCAGGTATCAACACCTAAATCCCCAGTGCTGAAATGGATGCAATGACAGAGAGCCCTACACCCACCCCCGGATTTTCACCAGGTGCAATATAAATGTTTCTTTGAAGAACAAACCTGTTTTGAAGGACTTTGTGTTAAATAACGGATTTTGCAGAAATTCAGGTAGTTGCTATAAGCAGAAATTACAAACATGGACTATTTATTCAGAATCAATATAATGTTGGTTCAATAAGAAAGTGATGAGTTATCCTCATGTGCGGTTTTTAACTTGTGTGTTCTTTGGGTATGTCGTGGTTTAGGCCAAATCCACCACTGGGGACCCGAGGGACCCCAGACGGGACCGACAGATGCTCCCCTCTACCCCTCTACAAAGAGAGAGGCAGAGGAGGAAAAAGAGACTTACGAGTTTAGAAGAAACTAAACTACTTTAATGAAATATTAATAATAAAATAAAAAGAAATAATGAAAAATATATACAAAACCGTATCAAGCTCCCGAGATGACAATCACGTCACCGGCTGGCACTGGGGCAGTCCCAGGCTGGACTCAGTGACGGACGGGAACTGGATTCCGGATCCAGAGTCAGGATTGGGATCACAGGCAGACAAACAGAGTCCTCCTCAGACATCGGCCATTGAAGGAAGAGCCCGTGACCCTTTGATCCCTCAGCTTTTCTACTGAGCATGAGGCAGATGGGATGGAATACCCTATTGGTCAGTTTTGGGTCACCTGTCCTGTCCGCTCCTCCCTCCAGGTGGGACCCCACTATGCTTTTCCGCTTCCGACCCTCCGACGGGGCAAATAACAAAGTTGGTTGGCCTTGGCTGTTATGGCAATAAGTGTAAGCAGGAGCCTCTCTGCATCCCATGCCTGGGCATCAGCTGTAAACATTGGTCTGATCTCTCTGAGAGAGTGAACACTGTCTGCACAATATGCAGTTATTTTAGTAGTTAGAAGAGGCCCCGCTAAGAAGCGAAGTTACTGAACGAAATTGGTTCTGTTTTATCTCAAACCAGGACAGTCTCCATCCACAACCTTGGGGGATTCCTCATATACAGGGGTGAAGAGGTGGAGGGTCAGATGTACACATGCGGCACGGGCTGCGTTAACCCCCGCGCCTCCCACTGCAGGAATGACCGCAGGCAGACGCACTGTGAACCAAACATCAAACCTTTAATGAATTAAGAAAGAGAGAGAGATGTGGGAGAGTGGGGCTGGGGCTGGAGTGGGTGGGTGCGGGTCGCATGCGGTGGGGATGCGTGCTCCACGCCTTCTCTATCAGCCCATGAAGAGAGGCTGGGCGAGCGTGGGGCACTTTGCCCCCCAGCATCCACCAGGTTTCTGCGTCGCTTGGTGGCCATAGTGTTGCCATCAGATGCCCTCCGCTTGTTGCTGCCCATGTGCTGCCTGCTGCTGCCCACTGCGGCACCGTCCCGCTCCGGCGTTCCCTCCCACAGGGGTTTGGAGTGTTTTTCCACCTAGCACACCACCATCTTCCTCTTCTTGGGTGGGATGTTGTCCCACGGGGAGGTCTCTTGCGTCCTGGGGGTGCCGTGTGGCGCGGGGCGCTTGGCCTGCTTGCCACCCACCTCTCCCGATCTAGGCACAGCCTGGCAGGAGACAACGGCTGGTGGCAGCAGCGAGCGGGTCAAAACCTCCTGGGACTGCCTCCTCAGCAGCTCCTCCAACAGTTGGGCCATGCGGGGTGGCCGATGCTGGGGGACAGCCGGGGGTCTGGCCAGGGTTCTTGGCAGCGGGTGACAGAGGGTTCTCAGCAGGGAACTCTCTGGAGGACTCTTCAGGGGATCCTTCCAGGGACTCTTCACAGGACTGTCCTTTAAAGTCTTCTCTGAACTCTCCATGGAGGGACAGCTTTGCTGGTTTTGCTGCCTCGGCTCGGTGGTGGCCGTTGGAGGGCCCCGTAGGCAGGCTCCTTGAGCAGGCTGACCTCAGAACTCGTTGCCGATAATACGGCTATTACAGACGTTATGAAGGCCGAGGCTTCGTGAGGATGGGAGGACTCGGCCTTCACCGCCTTCAGCACTGTGCGTTCGGTGAGGATTTTCTCCACTACTCCTTCTCTTCCTCCTTCTCCTTCTCTTCCTCCTTCTCTTCCTCTTTCTCCTCCTTCTCCTACTCGTTCTTCTTCTCTTCCTCTTTCTCCTCCTTCTCTTCCTCCTTCTCTTCCTCCTTCTCCTCCTCTTCCTCCTCTATAGGACTGAGGGTTGGCTGCCATCTCTTGGCTCTGCGTCTATGTTTTCTTTTGGGCATTGCTTTGCCCTTGGGTTGGCTGGTCATGGGTTGGTTTGTGTCGGAGGAGACCCTTGGGACCACCAACCGCCGCCTGGAAGGACACAAAGGGAGAGGTCTACCTGAGGACACAATGGGTTTGGGGCTGCTTTCTGCCCCTCCCCATGAGCCACGTGCCTCCTCATGTAGCCAGCAGCAGGTTGGCTGAGGAAACCCCCTGTGCCGGGACCCTCATCTGACACACAGCTGTCCCATTGTCCCTAGACCACGCTGGGGCTCTCCTGAAGAGCTGGAGAAGATCCAGCCCTGTGAAATGGGGGTGTTCCCAGCAGCCACATCCCACCCCTCCAGGTGCTGCCTTCACCACTCTTGGGTGGTGATGACCAAGGAGCGTTCAGGGCTGGGGAACGGGCTCTTGCTGGGTCAGAAAATCATGGAATGGTTTGGGTTGGAAGGGACATTTAGAGGTTCATCTAGTCCAACGCCCCCCGCTGTCATCGGCAGGGCCACCTTCCAGTAGACCAGGTTGGTTCCAGCCCCATCCAACCTGACCTTGAACACCTCCAGTCAGGCTGATGGAATGGTTTGGGTGGGAAGGGACCTTTGAAGGTCCATCTAGTCCAACACCCCTGCCATGAGCAGGGAGGTCTTCAACCAGATCAGGTTGCTCAAAGCCCCATCCAACCTGGCCTGGAATGTCTCCAGGGATGGAGCGTCTCCCACCTCTCCGGGTAAAATGGCCCCGTGTGGCCGCCCACCCTGAGCCTTCAGCCTCACCTGGCCAGAGACCTTGTCCTCTTCTTCTGCAGCTCCAAGATTTCCCCAAACTGCGGTGTTTTGCTTTGAGTCGGGCTCGGAGCAGCAGGAAAGGGAAAACCGGGAAACCCCACTGGAACCAGAAAGAAGACACCTCCTCAGAAGAGCGTCGCTGTGACGCTGCCAGACCACCCAGGGACACGCAGGGAGTGCTCAGGCCTCTTCCCAAAATGTCTGAGGGTTGGACATTCTGCTCCTCTAGCAGCCCCATCGTGTCCTCCCCAACACCAGCACCATTTCCAATGTGGTTTTCCGACTTCATCATCATCATGATGGTCAGGAAGGAGGAGCCGGGTGGTGCCGGGGAGGGGACAGGTGTCATTTCTGAGGGGAAGAGGGGGAGGAGAAGGCCTTGGCCCACCATCCTCCCACTGTACCCTTGGGCACATCCCACCCCGGGGCTCTCTTTTGGTGACACCAACAAATCGTTAGGACAAAAGGCCCTCAGGAGTTGGCCTGAAGCTTTAGGACAAGTCGGAGCCTTTTGGCGCTCAGCGTCGGCCATTTCCCCACAACATGGCAGAAGTTGGTTACCCGTCCCATGGAGAACAGCTGGGAGCTGCTTTACCTTTCCCACCTTGCTGGAGAGCTGGCAAACTGTCTTTTCTCATCTGCACATCCTCACCAGGGACTTGTCTCGAGGTCTTGAGGAGAGCCCTGGGTGAGTGTTTGGGCACACACTCCATCACAAACCTGGAAAGAAGGAGAAGACACCCATATGACCCATGGCACCACCAGCACTTGCCACTTCCTGCGGCCACTTGTCCGCAGGCAGAGTTTGGCATTGCCATGAAGGCCATTGACTTCCCAAGTCTACCACATCCCATCCCCAAGGACGGGCCTGGGAAATGGAGTCGCCCAGCGAAGAAGTCCAGGCCACCACGGGAAGAAATGTCATCCAAATTCCTCTGTCTTTCCCCTCAGAGCTGCCTTATGGGAGTGACTGCGGCCTGGGGACATCATCAAGAGTCGCCGCCTGGTGTCCCCAGGACACCCGCAGCGGCACAAGGAAGAGATGCTACCTTGGGCGTTGGCATCAAAGAGCGGCTACAGCCGCCAACGTACTCACTTGGGAAAGAGGATGACACGGCCGGAGAAGCTCAGTGAGGCCACGGGTACCACTGGGGACACAATCATGTCCAGCAGATGGGGGACCTGCAATGGAGGAACACAAAGATTCAGGACATCCTCAACGTGGTTGAAGCACTGCACACTGGAGGATGCCAAAGACAGCAGGACATCCTCAATGTGGTTGAGGGTCTCAGTGTTGGAGGAGGCCAAAGATGGCAGGACATCCCTCCACGTGGTTAAAGCACCCCACATTGGAAGAGGCCAAAAACGGTGGGACATCCCCCACATGGCTGAGGCACTCAAGTGTCGGAGGAGCTTGAGGCAGCAAGTGTTGGCAGGACCGTAACTCTCACCTGGACCGAGTGGCTGAACGTGTCCTGAGGGACCCCACACAAGCAGTGCCAGAACACTGCCGTGGGACCGCACGCACCACAGAGAAACCAAAATGCTTACCTTGAAGACAACCTTCTCCAAGTTCTCCTTCCCAGACAGCCTCTCCAGGAAGCTGCGGTAGAATTTCACGTGCACTTTCGTGCCTTCGATGAGGAGCACCCCCACCTCCCTCAGGATGAGGGCCACATTCTCCCCCTTCCCCAGGCAGTGCGAGAGGAGGGTCGTGGTGCCTTGGATGCAGTCCACCACTTTCTGCCGGGACACGGCGGCTGCCACGGCCACCTTGGAGTACTTGAGGGGCTCCAGCTCCTTGTTGCCTGGAAGAACCACAGGAGAAGGATGGAGACGCTCACCCGGTGGCCCGTGTCCTACAGCTTGTGTGTCACAATCATTGCATTGCCCCAAAAAAACTCAAAACCACTCAATTATTGGACTTTGGAGTTGCTTCAGAGAAGATGACCGTGCAGTCAGCCATCTTACCGGGCAGGTAGTCCTTGTTGTCCATCAGGTTGTGGACAACAGCAAGGTTCCTGGCCAGGTGGAACACCGGCTTCTGGATAGTCAGGGTTTCATCTCCGACCTGGACGCGTTCGAGGACAGTACCGAAGGAGCCAAGGGTGGGAATTCGGACGCCCTGCAAGTGGACGAGAAGGGTGGGAGGGTGAGGACTGGCTAGAGGGAAGATCTGGAGGTGACCTCCCCCATCCAGGGATGGTGCTTGAGGCTGGATCCTGCCCTCTCCCACCGTTTGGAGGCACGAGCTGGGCGGTGGGGAGAACTTTGGGGAGGAGATGTTGAGTCCTTCCCCTCCTCAGGAGAAAAAACCAGCACTGGAGTTTGGGCAGAACCAGGACGAGGCCATCCCGGGGAGGTCTCCAGCGACCTGGATCAGCCCTACCAGAAGTGACACCAACATTGCACAGGCCCCGTTTGGCCATCAGTGGGGACTTTTGGGGTGAGATTCCTGTTTTCTGAGGAGTTGAAGGGTGAGAGCAGGCCACGCCCCAGGGGGATCCCACCACCCCTCATGGTGCATGAGGAGGACGCGGGTGTTGCACCACCTTGTGGAGCAGGAGTTGGTCTTGAATGTAGCCAGCCACTGCATCCCAGACGGCCGTTCGCTCTGAAAAAACAAAGAAGAACCAGGTCAGGCCCCATCTCCACCAGCTCTCAGGTCCACCCCAAACATCTCCCCCTTGAGCCGCGACGCGGTGGCAGACGCCAAGTGTCAGGGCTGGCTCCGAAATGGTGACAAGCCCTTGAGTCTTGGCTGCCGGAGAGGTGGCTGCGGTTGGCCGTACCTTCAGCGGTGACGCTGGACATAGCGAAGGTGTGCTCCATCCCATCCCAGAAGTCCATCTTGGTCCGCCTCACGCTGGCAGGTCGGTTCTTGGTGGCGACAGCCATGTTGGAGGTCATCTTATGGACGTTCCTCCAAAGTGTGGGACCCACCACCCGGTGGGCCCTTTTATACCCCCTGAGTGGGTGTGCCACGCACCTCTTGTGACATCAGGGTGACATGTTCATCGCTGATTGACTGACCGTGGTGACACGGCAACCGCCAACCTCTGGTGGGGTGGCCATTAGCAGGGAGAGCTTCAAGCAGCTCAGGATGCTCCAAGCCCCGTCCAACCTGACCTCGGACCTTCCAGTCATGGACACACAGATTGGATTGGCTTGGAGGAGACATTTGAAGGTCCATCTCGTCCAACCTCCCCTGTCTTCGGCAGGGGCATATTCCAGTAGAGCAGGTTACTCAACGCCCCATCCAACCGGACCTTGGATACATCCACTCAGACCCACAGAATGGTTTGCATTGGTTGAGTTGGATTTTTGGGTGGTTTGGGTTCCAACAGACCAGGTTGGTCCCAGCCCTGTCCAATCTGACCTTGAACCCCTCCAATCAGACTCATAGAAGGTTTGGGTTGGTTGAGTTGGATTTTTGGGCTGGAAGGTTTGGGAACCAGTAGAGAAGGTTGGTCCCAGTCTCATCCAGCCTTACGTTGGACACTTCCAGTCATAGACCCACAGAACGGTTTGTGTTGAAGGGGACCTTTGAAGGTCCATCCAGTCCAACCTCCCCATCATCGGCTGGGACACCTTCCAGTAGACCAGGTTGGTCCCAGCCCCATCCAACCTGACCTTGAACACCTCCAACCGGACCCAAAGAACAGTTTGGATTGGATTTCTGGGTGGTTTGGGATCCAGTAGACGGGGTTGGTTGCAGCCCCATCCAACCTGACCTCAGACACTTCCAGTCATGGACCCAAAGACTGGTTTGGGTGGGAGGGGACCTTGGAAGGTCCATCCTGTCAAACCCCCCAATCACTGCAGTGGCCGAGAATAAAAGTAGTGCCACGAGTGGGGCGGGTGCTCCTGCGTTATTGTATCTCATCCTATTGTATTATTTTATCTCTTTTGTTTATTTTGTTTTTTCCTTTATGGTATTTTATTTTATGTTATTTTATTTTGCTCTATTCATTTTATTTTTCTTTATTTTATTTTATTTTATCACTTTATTTTACTTTATATTTGATTTTACATTTGACTTTATTTTCTTTTACTTTATATTATTTTACTTTATTCTCCTTTATTTTCTTGTACTTTATTTTCTTTTACCTTATTTTCTTGTATAATTTTATTTTACATTACTTTATTTTACTTTATTTTACTTATTTTTTTCTTTTTCTTTATTATATTAATTGTTTTTCTTTATTTTATTTTATTTTATTATATTCATTATTGTTCTTTATTTTATTTTCTTTATTGTATTTTTTTTACCGTATTTTATGGTATTTTATTTTTCTTTGTTATTTTATTTTACGTTATTTTATTCTTTATTTTACTTTAACTTTTTTCTATTATACTTCATTTTATTCTATCCTATTCTATTTATTTTACTTTATTTTACTATCTCCTCCCCCCGTCCCCTCAGCGGCCCCACATTCCCCTCTCCCCGCCCTTCCCCCCCTCTCCCCTCTCCTCCCCCGGGACACGGATTTGGCCGTTCCAGACTGCCCAGGATGGGCGCAGGGGGAGGGGTCTTGGAACAGGGCAAAAAAAATCCCGTGGAGGGAAACCCGTGACCCCCCCGCAAGTACATCCCCCACCCCCAAACCCATCCCCCACCCAAATACACCTCCAAAAATTACCCCCCACCCCCCCAATCCCATACCCCACCCCATGACCCCCACCCGAATGGGGGAGGGGGGGAGGAGGAGAAGGGGGCGGGGCCACGCTTGGTCCCTCCCCCAGTGGAAGTACCATGATTGGGGAGGGGAAGGGCAGAGGGGGCGGGGTCTGTGCTTACGAGGCTCCGCCCCCCGAGGTGGGACTGGTCAGAGAAGCTGTCCCCGGAGGTCTGACACAGCAGGGACACCCTGGCTCCACACCTCCCCAACCCCACCATGTCTCTCCTCAGCCCCCTGGGACTCGCCTCCCTCTGCCTCCCATCACCCTTCTCCACCGCACTCTGCAGCTGGAGGTCACAGCTCCTTTGCACCAGCGCCCACTGCTTTCCTTAGAGACCGGGCGGCACAAAGGCAAAGAGGGATTCTTCCGAGTTCTGAACGAACAGAATGAAACTGATAAGATTTACCCTTAAACCAAAACACGCTCCTCAACTGTATGCCACGGACAAGCGGCCACCAATGAGCTTTAACTCCCACAAGGCATAACCGTGGAAGAAATGTTTTTGCCAGAAAACAAATGGAAAGATACGCACAACTAAAGAGTTTTCTAAACAGAGAATTCAAGAGACTACTGAAAGATTGGGGAGCTTTTAACTGCCTGAAGGTCAAAGCAGCACCGGGATTGTGGAGAGGTGTCTGAGTGGTGTAAGAGGAAAGGGAAGGGAAACCTAGGGAGCAATCGCAAGTGCTTCTGCGCAGATGCGCTGCTGGAAAGGTGCCTTCAGACATGGTCAGTTTAGTTCGGAGAGGTGGAAATGCGTGAAAGGTGAGGGAGATTAAATGCAGAGCCTGAGAGAGAGAGTCCTGACAATGCAAAGAGAGGGGAAGGTCCATAGCTCTCCTCTTGCACATCTTGAAAACTCTTCATATGGATCTTACGGTAGAATACTGACTCTGAAGCACGTGCCTGGGCCTGGCCGCTGTCCCCGAGGAGCTGCTGGAGACCAGAGCCCCTGGGAAGCTGCAGCTGGAGCCTGGGCAGAGGGTCCCAGGCACCTACAGTGGCACCACTGTCCGTGTCCCTGTAACTGCATCCCACCCCAATTTTATCATCACTCTCTTCCCAGAAGATAAGTAAGAGAGAAAAGGAAGGAGAGATTTATGGGTTTTAAGGAAAACTAAAACTAGAAATGAAGCTCTAGGTTATTCTTAGTTTAAAAAAAATAAACTCAGCATTGGTGACAGTTAAGACTTTGCTTGAAACTTTTGAAATCCTGCCTTCGCACGGGTGTGAATTTGTAGTTCATATTCACTGTACGTACACGTAACTCACCCAAATCCGACTGCTTGTCGGCACTTGCATGGTTTCCGAAGGCACACACACTGACACTGACTATAAGGAAATGATCAGGTATCTATTTCCTATGAGTGCCCAGGCCACAGTTGTGTGAGGCATTGCACAAGCATCCAAAATCAATGCACCGCTGCGGCAAAGGCCGACAGCTTCCTGGGCTGCATTAGGAAAAGCGTTGTCTCCAGGTGGAGGGAGGTGATCCTTCTCTTCTCCTCAGCACTGGTGAGGCCACATCTGCAGTGCTGTGTCCAGT
Source organism: Vanellus vanellus (assembly GCF_965231255.1). NCBI lineage: Eukaryota > Metazoa > Chordata > Aves > Charadriiformes > Charadriidae > Vanellus > Vanellus vanellus. Next base: position 741,244 of record NW_028127638.1, on the reverse strand, counting down.
GCTGGGCTCCCCAGGGCGAGGAAGCTCTTGACCTCCTAAAGGAATTCCAGCAAAGGGCCCCAAAGCTGATTTAAGGGGCTGCAGCATCTTTCCTAGGAAGGAAGGCTGAGAGATCAGTAGTGTGCCCAGAAGCGTCTGCAAGCTGTAGCATATTAGTCAGCAGAGCCAGACCTCGTCATTCAAGGCAGGATTTCATGCGCTAGGGCTGTTGCAGCAGCAGCTGTGGTGATTGAGAGAGCAAGAAATGCGGTCCTGGGGAACCTCCTCACGCTAACGGTTCATTCCTGCTTCCTTCGTCCTCCTCTGCAGAGTTCAAGCGACTGTGGGTGTGCCACCGTTGGGAAGTGCATTGGTCTATGGCAATAACCATAGGTGGCCGTTGGTCTCTTTGGCTGAACTCTCTGTCCCTGCCCCAAGGTCCACTCAGCGTCCCCAAGATGTCCCCTGCCTTGGCTGGCCCCACGTTGTGGGCAGCCGGGCGCCCCAGGGCAAAGCCCGCTGCATCTGCCCCAGGCTGTGTGGCCTTGGCTGGCTGCGGAGAGGAGGGGAGAGCGGGGGTGACAGCCCGGGGGGTGACAGGAGGGCCAGCAGGCGGTGAATCACTCCCCAGTCTCCCTCATGCCTGCTGTGTCCCCGCTGCTTATCCTGACATTGCAGAGCCCTCATTAGACCTTACTGGTCTGTCCTTCCTTTGCTTTTACCTTATTGTGAAACTCCATCCACTGTGCACCCAACAGAAGGCACATGGTGTCTCTGGAGACTTCTTGTGCTCTCCTGGTGGCTCCTGATACTTCCCTGAAGGACAGGAGTCTGTTAGTAGCCCTTCCACATGTGAGACAGTCCCAAGCAGGTGCCTCTTGACCGTTCAGGATCTCCGGTGGCACTGGGAACTCACAGGTCAAGGCTCAGTCCTGTCCTCATTCCCATATACGACACCCCATGCTCTCATCCCGCAAGGCCATTCAGCACCCAAGCACATCACCAAGGCCTTTTAGCCTGCAGCTCCCTGAGTGTATTCTGCACTCCACTTTCGGGAAAAAAAGCCAAAGCTTCACACACGGTACTGGTGAAATCCCCTTTTATTGCAGAGATGCCACAAAGGAAGCCACTATCACTGTGGTGATAGACTCAATTACAGGTCTCTGGGTAAGACAGGCTGGGTTCATCCTCTGAAGAAGTGGGACAAAAGCAACTATTTGTGTACAGACAGGTTTATAACTGATACAATGACCACAAGAAAAAAATGCCTGAGATACATATAAAGTCACTGGTGAAGAGAGGTGGGCAACTCATTGCTGCTGAAGTATACTGCTAGAATCAGTTTCTTCAGGGCATCCATGATGTCCTGGTTCCTCATGCTGTAGATGAGGGGGTTCACTGCTGGAGGAACGATTGAGTACAGCACTGCCACCACCAGATCTAGAACTGGGGAGGACACAGAAGGGGGCTTTAGGCAGGCAAATATGCCAGTGCTGAGAAAGAGGGAGACCACGGCCAGGTGAGCGAGGCACGTGGAAAAGGCTTTGTGCCGCCCCTGCTCCGAGGGGATCCTCAGCACCGCCCTGAAGATCTGCACATAGGACAGCACAATGAAAACAAAGCAAACAAACGCTAAAAAGGCAGTAACCACTAGAAGGTCAGCTTCTGTGAGGTGGGCATCTGAGCAGGAGAGCTTGAGGATGTGGAGGATTTCACAGAAGAACTGGTCCAGGGCATTGCCCTGGCAGAGGGGCAGTGAAAATGTATTGGCTGTGTGCAGCACAGCATTGAGAAACCCACTGCCCCAGACAGCTGCTGCCATGCGGACACACGCTCTGCTGCCCAGGAGGGTCCCGTAGTGCAGGGGGTGGCAGATGGCAACGTAGCGGTCGTAGGACGTGACAGTGAGAAGGGAAAACTCTGCTGTAGCACAGAAAAAGAGAAAAAAAACACCTGTGCAGCACATCCTGAGAATGAGATTGTCCGAGTGTCCCGCTGACAATTGGCCATGGCTTTGGTGAGAGTGGTGGAGATGGAGCCCAGGTCAAAAACAGAGAGGTTGAGGAGGAAGAAGTACATGGGGGTGTGGAGGCAGTGGTCGCAGGTGATGGCGGTGATGATGAGGCCGTTTCCCAGGAGGGCAGCCAGGTAGATGCCCAGGAAGAGCCAGAAGGTCAAGAGCTGCAGCTCCCGTGTGTCTGCGAATGCCAGGAGGAGGAAGTGGGTGATGGAGCTGCTGCTGGACATTTGCTGCCTCTGGACATGGGGGACATTCCAAGGAGGAAATAACAGCGACAAGTCAGGGGAGACTTCTCTGAGCAAAATCAAAGCCATTTCCCACAGACCCTCCCCCTGTCACACACAGACACCCTTTTCTTTTACGAGGAGACCTTCCTTCAGCTCTGCTGCTGGAGCCCTTTTTGGTGTTGGCCCAGTGGGAGATGAAGACTAGGGCATCTGCCCATGGGCTCCTGATAAGTTTACCCCGCTCTGCAGAAGGTGGTAGGGGCAGGGAACAGCCCTGGTGAGGAACGGGAACGGTATAGGTAATTTAAGAGTTCTACTTTTTTTTTTTTTTAAGTTCCCCACCCCCCCATCTCCCATGGAGAGTATTCTTGGATGGCAGAAATCATCATAGTTTCTGCTGCACTCCAGAAGAACAGAGCGAGTCCAGCGAGGCAAGAGAATTGCCGGTGGCTTTGTGCAGAGTGAGGAGGGCTGGTCTGTCCCTCCATCTTGTTGCTGGTTTTTCCGTGCTTGCACCTTTCTGAGATGGAGGGTGACCACACTCCCACGTTCCCTTGAAAAACCACCAGACTTTGCTGAGGGCAAAAGGATCCAGAGCAGACAGCTGAATGTCTCGTCTCAAGGTCTCAGCACCCCACTTCTAGCCCAGGACACTCATGCCTTATTTCACCCAGCCAACATCATCTCCTCTGTCATAGAGGCTTTTCCTCTGCCATGGGGTATTAACATAAAAGAAAGCTGCTATGGAAGGACAACCTGGAAGGACACTTCGAGTACAAAGCCAAGTGTCCTAATGATGGTTTCTCGGTAAGCGTCAGCTCATATCCCAGCCCCACAGACTGCATTGACCAGTGCTCCAAAGGCGCGAGGAAAGCTGGGACACTTCTTCCCACAGACACACCTGCATGAGAGGACCCACAAGATTACTGTGTAACTCTGTGGCTAAAACTGCACCTCCCCAGAGAGCCTGGCAGCCAGAACAAGGTAACAATAGCAATAACAGACAAGTGGAGGAACCAGGAGAAATGCAGTGAGGGTCTGGCTGCAGGAGGCCGGGGAGAGGCAGCCGGGCGCTCAGGACAGCTCACCCTCACCCAGCCGGGCACGCCACCGCCCAGACACCAGCATTGCCGGGCAGTCGCCCTCAGCCCCTGTGCTCTGCAGGGGGAAAGGGGCACACAGTTAGAGAGATGTACCGTGGCTGTTCTGGAGCTGTGGCTTCACAGAGGTTCCTGCCTTGGACCCCAGAGCCCTGATGACAGAGGCTTTGCTGAGTGCAGAGGAGACAAGAGGCCTTCCTCAGTGAAAGGGCTCTGCATTGGAGGGGACCACATGGAGCTTTCTGAATTCTCCCTCCCACAGTGTTTCTGGCTTCAATTTCCTCCCATTCCTGATAACATCCCTGCTGCCTGGAGATTTTTCTTCTGGGAGTTGTCTCCCTGTGCCAGGCCTTTTCCCTGTCAGCACTCACAGACTCCAACCCAATCTCTGTGCAGTTACCATTCCCCTACAGAAACACGGCTGTTTTCATGAGCATCTTCCTGTTTGCGGGTGGAAAAAGGGCAGAAGAACCCTGATGGGTCCAGCAGAGGTGATGCTGGCACTGCCCATAGGGAGAGGATTTGCTGAAGGCATTTTACCAGGCTCCTGGCAGACCGACCGATCACACAGAGTGGCAGTTCAGGAGTCTCAGTAACTTGTTAAAACTTGAAAGCTCCTTTTCAAGTTACCCTTTCCTCCTGATCCCCCACTACTGTTTCCCACAATCAGAAAATAAAAAGACAGACTCAGGAAAGCTCCTTATCCTTATACTGATCTCTGCTTTGATCTTCTCCTTGAGACATCCCCTTAGAAATATTCTGGGGGTTATGTAGAACTGAGAGGAGCCCTGACACACACAGCACCCTCTCAACAGCAGGAGAGGGTGAGAGCAGAGAGCTTCTCCCCACAGAAGCTCCGTGGGAGCTCCCCGGGCAGGCGGAGAGCGGACCCTGGCAGGCGGCAGAGTCCCTGCCCCAGCACAAAGCCCCATGGTGCAGGGACCCTGCTGGAAAGGACAGCCCTGCCCACCCCTGCCTGCACACCCCCATTCACACATATTCACATTTCCCAACAAGAGCTCCCCCCCTTCTCCCCACCGTACAGACCCCACAAGCTGTGGGTTATTCCAGCGTTAGGAGATGCCTCCAGCAACTCCACCGGCATTGCCCTGCTCCCACAGACTCACCCTGTGCAGCGCCGCAAAGATTTCTCCTCCAGTGAGCTCTCGGTCCTCCTCCCAGTCCTGACCACCGTGAAGCTCTCTCTCTGCCTCGCTCGTCTCCTTGAGGTCCCCTGGCACTGCCCTCAGCCCTGCTGCGCTGAGCAGAGGAGCTGCTCTTGTGCAGACCTGTCTCTCTGCAGGCTCTGCCCACTTGTCGGGAGCATCCTCCGTCCCAGGAGCCCGGCGCAGCTCAGTAGCACAGCACCAGCCCACAGCACTTTAATGACCCCTCTGGTGGGTTTGGTGCTGACTCCATCAACCTCAGACCTGAGAGGAACCTGCAGAAACCTCTCAAGGACTCCAAGTCAGAGGCAAAGTCGAAAGTTGCTTGTAGTGTTGATGGGTCCCATGGGCATGAGTGGCAGAGACAGCAGCCATGACCAGAGATGTGAAGAGGTTGGCTCTGTCAGGGGGCTTCCAGCTTTGCCACATCCCCCTGTCATCTCCACCACAGGCTGTCCTACAGTGTCGCCTTACCGGTGCCTCTTTCCCTGCAGGCTGTAGCCATCCCCCCGACTGCCCCACCTTCCTGTCGCCTTCCTTGACTGCTCTCTCTTTGTCCTCCCGGGCTCTTCCTTGAAACACAATGCCCTGGGCTCATCCAGACTCCTTCTGGGTGACGTGTTACAGCACAACACTGCCCTTGGAAGGAAATGTCTTCCTCCTCTTGTCCAGTCTGGACTTTGTGACATTATTTCTTTCTCATGCTGTTTTGCACCAGGAAGAAAAGCTCCACCAGCTCTGAAACCACCCTGCAAGCATTCTCAGGCTTCTCCTGTCCTGTCCTCAGTCTCCACACCAGTGAGCCCACAGCCCGCAGCCTCTACATACTGGTAATGTGCTTGAGGCCTCCAAACCCCATCTTGGGCGATCTTGGGGCACTCTCCACAAGGTTTGCAGATGAAAACATAGTGGTCATAGACCAAGAAAGACAGAGCGTGACTTTTTACCAAGACCTGTAGCAGCAGGACGAGGGGCAATGGCTTTCAGCTGAAAGAAGGTAGATTTACATTGGCTATAAAGAAGAAATAGTTTATGATGAGGGTGGCAAGCCACTGGGACAGGTGTCCCAGAGAAATTGTCGATGCCCCATTCCTGGAAGTGTCCAAGGTCAGGAACTCCAAGCAACCTGAACTAGTGAAAGATGTCCCTGTCCATGGCATGAAGGGGTTGGAGTAAATGATCTTTTAGGTTCCTAGGGCTTGTGCAAGACTTACCGTGGGATGGCTAGGAAAGGAATAAAGGAAGGGAAAGGGTGGGATCAAGGTGGTTTGTGGAGGCACAAGGCCCACAGGAGGTGGGAATCCTCTGGCCTCATGACAGGGGGCCCCACAATAGACACCTGCATGGGAGCTCCTTGGCTCAGCTCCCATGCTAATTAGTGGAGATGGCAGCCAGGACGGACATGGTCATATGCACAGACCTGGGGACACCTGAAATTCCAGAGGTAGTCCAAGATACCTGGAGCTGGCTGTAAGCTCCAGTGCAGCAACACTGAGAGACAGGGCAGCATCTGGGGGCATCGTCTTGGAGGCTGGTGGGGAATCTTCGGCCAAACGAAATGCCACCATTCACCCACTTTTAGGAGGACAGAACCTGTCTCTGTTGGTTATGTTCTGGGCAGCCTGTGCAGGGATTCCCCTGATGAAATGGAGTCGGGTACCACAGGGAGAGCTCAGGTTCCCTCTGTCTTTTCCTCAGCCGGGTTTACTAGATCTCCAGTGGCCATAATGATGGATGTGTCAAGACCATTCTCACATTGTCTCATCCAATTTGGGGCAGTTATTCCCTTGAAGGACAAATAAAGGCCTGTGGAGTTAGGTGAGGGGCCAAGGCTCTCACACACAGCTACACGCATTGGGCAGGAGCAGCTCTGGCCCTCTACAGGAAAGCCATCCCCATTCCGAGTGAGCGTGTGACACACACACCCCCCACCCCCCACCCCCCCCCCCGGACAGCCTTGAGACACAAAGAGCTGATGGAGAGCCTATGGGTCAGGATTACAGGGCTCACCTCCTCCAAGCTCAGGAGTGATACATCCCTACAAAGAAGAAGGCAGGCAGAAAATCCAGGAGGCCTGCATGGATGAACAAGGAGCTCCTGGACATGCTCACAAGTAAGAAGGAGGCCTATAGGGGGTGGAAACAGAGGCGGGAAGCCTGGGAGGAATACAGAGAAAATGTTCGAGCAGCCCGGGATCAGGTTAGGCAAGCTAAAACCCAGATAGAGGTAAATCTAGCCAGGGACAACAAGACAAACAAAAACCCTTCTTTAAGTATGTCAGCGAGAAAAGAAAGACTAGGGAAGATGTGGGCCCTCTCTGGAAGGAAACACAAGAACTGGTCACCCGGGACAGAGACAAAGCTGAGGTCCTCAATGACTTTCTTGCCTCAGTCTTCACTGGCAAAGACTGCAGCCACACTGCCCATGATGCATAAGGCAAAGGCAAAGAGCTGGAAAATGAAGAACTGCCCACTGTAGGTGAAGATCAAGTACGAGACCACCTGAGGAACCTGAAGGTGCACAAGTCCATGGGACCTGATCAGACACATCCACGGGTCCTGAGGGAACTGACAGATGAAGTTGCTAAGCCACTGTCCCTCATATTTGAGAAGTCGTGGCAATCTGGTGAGGTTCCCGCTGACTTGAAAAATGGGAAAAATAACCCCTGTTTTCAGAAAGGAAAAAAATGAAAACCCAGGGAACTACAGGCCAGTCAGTCTCACCTCTGTGCCTGGCAAGATCATGGAGCAGATCCTCCTGGAAACTCTGCTAAGGCAGATGGAAAATAAAGAGGTGATTGGTGACAGCCAACATGGCTTCACCAAGGGCAAGTCATTCCTGACAAATTTGGTGGCCTTCTACGAAAGGGTTACAGCGGCAGTGGACAAGGGAAGAGCAACTGATGTCATCTACCTGGACTTGTGCAAAGTGTTTGACACTGTCCCACACAATATCCTGGTCTCTAAACTGGAGACACATGGATTCAACAGATGGACCACCAGGTCCAGAGGAGGCCCTGAAGATGATCAGTGGTCTGGAGCAGCTCTCCTATGAGGACAGGCTAAGAGAGCTGGGGTTGTTCAGCCTGGAGGAAAGAAGGCTCTGGGGAGACCTTATAGCCCCTTCTAGTACCTAAAGAGTGCCTACAGGGGAGCTGAGGAAGGACTTTATACTACGGCATGTAGTGATAGGATGAGGGGGAATGGCTTTCAACTGGAAGAGGGTGGATTTAGATTAAATATTAGGAAGGAATTTTTCACTTTAAGGGTGGTAAGGCACTGGCAGAGGTTGCCCAGAGAAGTTGTTGAGGCCCCATCCCTGGAGGTGTTTAAGGCTAGGCTGGATGGGGCTTTGAGCAAATTGGTCTAGTGGGAGGTGTCCCTGCCTATGGCAGGGGGGTTGAAACTTGATGATCTTCAAGGTCCCTTCCAACCTAAACCATTCTATAAAACAAGAAGTGCTTTTTTAAGTACGTTAATAGTAAGAGGGGGTCTAAAGAAAACATTGGACCGATAGTTGTTGAAGATGGTGATCTGACTAATAGGGATGAAGAAAAAGCAGCGGTGTGCAATGCTTTTTTTTTGCCTCACTTGTTAATCATCCATCTAGAGCTTGGGCTGCCCGGTCCCCTGAGTCAGAGGGCCACGAGTGTGCAAACAAAGACTTTCCATTTGTGGGACAGAAACCGTCAGAGAACAGCCGTATCAGCTGAATGTTCACAAGTCCATGGGGCCTGATGGGATTCATCCCAGAGTATTGAAGGAGCTGGTGGATGTGCTGGCAGGACCTCCTACACCTTCTCTGGGCAACCTGTTCCAGTGCCTTACCACTCTCAAAGTGAAAAATTTCTCCCTAAAAACTAATCTAAATCTACCTTCTTCCAGTGTGAAGCCATTCCCCCTCATCCTATCAAGTCCTGCCTAATTAATAAGTCAGAGCAGATATGCTGGACCTCAGCCAATGCACCAGGACCAAGCTCAGATGTGTAACAAAGAAAGGCAGTACCAAGTGCCCAAGGTCCCATGCAAGGCAAAGGTTCTCTTCAGAGCATGCAGGGGTGGGTGGCAGATGGCAATGGAAAGCAGAAATGAGGTGACCCAAAGGAGAGCAAACCCTTGGGACCAGAGAGACGCAGGGCTGGGCTGTGCAGCCGTGGCAGGAGAGGGCTTTGCTGTCTGGGACATCTCTGCAGCCCTGCAGGGCCTGTGGTGCAGGGGAAGCTGATCTCCAGGAAGGAGAAGGTTCTTTTGAAAATGTCCTTGGCGATGTACATCCCGTGATCCAACAACACTGGGAAAATCATTTCTCTATTCCTTGATTGCATCATCAAAGGAGTGACTAAAGGCTGTGGGAGAAGCACTGCCTACATCTACTGGATGGAGATGGGACAGTGCCTCACTGCAGCTGCCTCAACAAAAGCACTGAACGTCCCTGAGGTTCTCTTGGGGTGTGTTACACGGCTGCTCTGAATGGTGATCGTGTTCCTGCAGGTCTTGTGCTGTCCCTGCTGGCTGCCTGCGGCTGTGCTGGAGAGCCCTGGCACCTCCCGTAGCACCACAGGGTGTAGGTCACCTTCCAATGGAGCAGCTGCCCTGAAGGAGGTAAGGCACTGTAGGGGTGTCTGTGAGAAACCGGCCATGGGTGCCAAAGGAGGTCTGCTAAAGATAGCTGGTGGAGATGGGAGAGAGAGACTCAGCTCCCCTGATGGCAATGGCTCCATTGGCTCAGAGGAATACCTTTATAGGCTGCCCTGGACATCATGAGCAGGATCAGGCTTCATGTCCTAAAGGTGGGCATCTACTGACACTTCAGCTGGACAAAGGCATGCCCCAGCAGCCTCCAAAATGATGACCCCAGATGCTGCCCTGTCCCTCTGAATTGCTCCATCAGCTTCCTACAACTGTCTTCCTACATCTGTGTCACCGGTGCTTTGCATGGGTATAGGAGGAACATGAAATTCCTGCCTTTCACTGCCTGGGTGTGCTGTCACCTAGTGGGACAAGAAGAAGAGATTCTTGGACCTAACTCTGTCTCTGACAGGGGAAATGACACTGCTGGAAAGAAGTGTCTCTGCCCAGCTGAGGGAGAGTACATGACTTCAGCTGGTTTCCCAGCAGGTTCCCCTGGAGCCCCAGGGACATCTCTGAGGGAGCCCAGAGGGGACAGAGACGGTGCCACCGTGGGCTGGTCCTCTGCTGCTGAGCTGGGCCGGGCTGCTGGGACGGAGGGAGCTCCTGGCAAGCGGGCAGCACTGCAGAGAGACAGCTCTGCCCAGGAGCAGCTCCTCTGCACAACGCCGCAGGGCTGAGGGCACTGCCTGCAGGCAGCGAGGGCAGACAAGAGAAGGGAGAGAGAGATAAGGGCAGTCTGGGGCGTCTTTCCTATAGCTGAGAGCTCTCTGGGAGAGAGATCTTCACAGCCTTTCACACGGTAAGTCTCTGGCTGTGGGGTAATGCGGATGAGTTCCTGGCAGTGTCTCCTGGACCTGGCACATGCCATGGCTGATAGGAGCTGTCAGGACAGCTCTCCTGGCTTGTCTGGTGTGGAGAAGGATGTTGTGCTTCAGAGCAGGGATGCCCTGCTGCACCTTCAAAGGGACAGTGAAGGTCAGCTGCCTTCTCCCAGGGATGGCTCTGGGGTTTGAAGATAGGTGTGCAGGCAGGGGTGGGCAGGGCTGTCCTTTCCAGCAGGGTCCCTGCACCCCGGGGGCTGTGTGCTGGGGCAGCGACTCTGCCGCCTGCCAGGGTCAGCTCTCCGCCTGCCCGGGGAGCTCCCACGGCGCTGTGGGCAGAAGCTGTGGGTGGAAGGAGTGCCCCCCAGCACAGTAAGGTAGGGATGAGCAGGTCAGGGCATGGTGCTTCTGCTCTCAAGAGAGTGCAGCACGGGTCAGCTCTACCTCATGCCACTGTTCAGAGGCAGCACACCAACTCAGCAGCACCTTCCCCTTTGCAGCCACATCAGGTTTGCTGTGAACTGGTCTTTAGTCCTCGCACACTCGGAGATGTCCCTGGGCAGCGCCCCGTCCCTGGGAGGTGTTTGCAGGCAGAGGTGGGCGCACAGCAGTGGGACGGGGTTTGTGAGCACTGACGGGAGCTGAGCCGGGGACAGGAGACGGCTGCTGGCAGCAGAGACACGGGCAGGGAGTGAGAGGGAGCTGCTGCCTGAAACACTGGCGAGGGGGATGTGGGCACGTCCGTGCTGTCCCTGCAGCACAGACACCTTCCCCTGGGCAGCTCCTGCCTGGTCTCCGTTCCCAGCCGGGGCACAGCTCTGCCCTCCAGCCCATGGGGTCTCGGGCACGCATTGTCCCTGCAGCAGCCAGAGCCCAGCAAAGGACGAACCCCGGATTGCCGTCTGCTTTGCATGTCCCTCCTCCCTTGTCAGGAGCATTGTGGCACCTCACTGCCGCCCCTCCTGCCTGAGCTGCCCATGTCCTCTCCATTGGATACACTGAGTCAGTGCAGGGGGTGGGGGTTGCGGGTGGCAGATTCAGCTCCCGTTCAGATGCCGACCCTTTGGGTCCTGCTCTGCAGTCGTGTCTATGGCAGCAACGCGCCCAGGTCTCCTCCAGGCAACTTCAGAACGTTAACTATTTCCCTGGGGAGTCCTGCAGGGCTGCAGGGTGCTCTCCAGAAGGGCACAGCTCTCCCGTAGTCTCTCTGTGCTCCCTCGGATCCACGTGGAGAAGACATCTCAGTGCTCAGGCCATGGAAATGCTGCTGGGCAGCTGTACGTGGGCAGCTGCAATGATCCCTCCTGGTCCCAGTCTGGGAGGAGAGAGATGAGAAAAGGCAACGAGTCTGTATATCTGCCCATTGAACCTGGATTCCTCTCCTCTCCGCAGTGTCTTGCTTCTTTTGATGGGAACACCCGAGAGGGATCCTCCTCCAGCTGCAAGCTGCCAGCACAGGGCAGTGGAGAAGAGGGCTGATGGGCAGAACAGCTCTCCTCTCTCTGCACTAAGAGACCGTCCCTTTGCCTCTCAGCACCCACAAGACTTCACCTGGAGTGCATTAGAAATGTCAGGGATTTCAGCCATCCCAAACCACTCTGAAAGGTGGCAGGTGCAACCAGAACAAGATAAAGAAAACAAAATCCCCTCTCCCTGTCTGTGCAGTTGGGCAAATTTCAGACAACAATGCTGAAAAGCTCTTTGACATATCACGAGTATATTTAATTGGAGATCGCCCTGCGGTCCTAGTTTCCTCTTGCTACACAGCTAGGAGGACTCCTCGGGAGCCCATTACAGAGTCCCAGCTCCCAGTGGCAGCCTCAGCCAGCAAAACCCAGAGCTCAAGTGAGGGAGCTGCAGAGAGGTGCTCCTGGACAGGGAGTCTGAATGTGGGGCTGCAAAGAGACACACAATACACTTTGCTGGGAGAAGTCTGGTCTGACTCAGTACTGCCTTTTCCTCCTTAACATATACCCACAGATATCCAGAGGAAGCAAATGCCCAACAGCAGCTCCATCACCCACTTCCTCCTCCTGGCATTCACAGACACACAGGAGCTGCAGCTCTTGACCTTCTGGCTCTTCCTGGGCATCTACCTGGCTGCCCTCCTGGGAAACGGCCTCATCATCACCGCCATCGCCTGCGACCACCGCCTCCACACCCCCATGTACTTCTTCCTCCTCAACCTCTCTGTTTTTGACCTGGGCTCCATCTCCACCACTCTCACCAAAGCCATGGCCAATTCCCTCTGGAACACCAGGGTCATCTCCTACCAAGGATGTGCTGCACAAGTCTTTTTCTTTTTCATTTCAGCAGAGTTTTCCCTTCTCACTGTCACGTCCTACGACCGCTACGTTGCCATCTGCCACCCCCTGCACTACCGGACCCTCCTGGGCAGCAGAGCGTGTGTCCGCATGGCAGCAGCTGTCTGGGGCAGTGGGTTTCTCAATGCTGTGCTGCACACGGCCAATACATTTTCACTGCCCCTCTGCCAGGGCAATGCCCTGGACCAGTTCTTCTGTGAAATCCCCCACATCCTCAAGCTCTCCTGCTCAGACGCTTACCTGAGGGAGGCTGGCCTTATTGTTGTTAGTGCCTGTTTAGCATTTGGGTGTTTTGTTTTCATTCTCTTTTCCTATGCGCAGATCTTGAGGGCAGTGCTGAGGATCCCCTCGGAGCAGGGGCGGCACAAAGCCTTTTCCACGTGCCTCCCTCATCTGGCCGTGGTCTCCCTCTTTCTCAGCACTGGAATGTTTGCTTATCTGAAGCCCCCCTCCATCTCCTCCCAGTACGTGGAACTGGTGGTGTCATTTCTGTACTCAGTGGTACCGCCAGCAGTGAATCCCCTCATCTACAGCATGAGGAACCAGGAGCTCAAGGATGGCCTATGGAAACTGGCTCAATGGACGTTGTTCCACCAACAATAAACTCTCTCCCCTTCTCTGCATGTTTTCCAGACTTTATCTTAAGCCAGGTGTATTGATTTTTCCCTTGTGATAATGCCACTTACAGACCATTTTGTAGGTTTATACTACTTCTCTGGCTTTATAATGTTGTGTCTGACCCTTGCACAGTATTGGGTTAGACAAGCACTGTCCAACGGCAGCTCTGCAATAAAAGGGCATCTCCTGGGTGCAGTGCCCGAAGCCTGGACTCCAAAGTTACTCCCTACCAAATGTTGAAAGCATTTGTCTTAAAGCGTCTGTTCTCTTTGTGTTCTTCCTGTGTTTGGGGTTAAGCACACGGTTGGGTTCTATTGTACCAAGAGTTCTGTTTTTGCAGGCTCTCTGCTTGGTGTCCAGTGGCAGAAGGTGGTGCATGAGCTCCCAATTACATCCTCAGGCTGCGTCCTGTATGACAGGACGGATGGCAATGTACAGGTCTCTCTGGAAATGAATTTGGAGGGTCGGAAGAGGATGGGGACTGGCCAGGTGTCCTGAGCTGGGAGTGAATGGAGACGCGGAAAGCAAAACACCCTCAAAGGTGAAGTGCCTCAAAAGTAAAGCACTGTGTCAGGGTACCCACAAACAAGGACTCTGCAGTTCCATGGGAGTCAGCGGAGAGCCAGCAGGAAGAGGGAAGGGAGTCTGGAGAGATCATAGCTGTTAAGGGATGTTCAAGATCATCTAGTTGCAACCCCCGTGCCATGGGCAAGGACACCTCCCACTTGACCAATTTGCTCAAAGCCTCATCCAGCCTGGTCTTGAACAGTTCCAGGGATGGGGCAGCCACAACTTTCCTGTGCCTCCAGTGCCATCCACCCTTCCAGTGCCTCACCACTCTGATAGTAAATATTTCTTCTTGAGATCTAATCTAAATCTGCCTTCTTCCAGTGTGACGCCATTACCCCTCATCCTATCACTACATGCCCCCTTAAATAGTCCCTCTCCAGCTTTCTTGTAGGCGGCCTTCACACACTGGAAAGCTGCTATAATACGGGATAGGAGATACAGGAACTGCCTGAGGAAGCCCAGGGCAGTCGTGCTGTCCTGCAGAGTTGGTTTGGTCGGGGCAGAGAAGAGGTTATATGCTGTGGGGACTGAGCATCTTCTACAATATGAATGCAGAAGAGCCTGAGAGTGAGTGGCCTCTGTTTCCTTGTGCCGTCCCTGCAAGCACAAGCCGGGGGCTGATGGGAAGGCTGAGACCTCTCTCTGCCCCCCAAGCCCTGCTGTGCCCTTCAGAGAGACTGGGGCTGTGGTCGAACGCCCAGAGCTCTGCAGCCCCCTGCGGTGGGCAGTGCTGGGGGGCCAGTCCCAACTGGGCTGCTTTGCTGGGCTGGGCTGGAAAGAGCCCGGGAGAGGAAAATGCCAGTGTGGAGCTGAGCTGTGTGAGCGTGCAGGGTAGGGACAGCCAGCGGTCCCAGTCAGGGCTGACGGTGAAGGGAGCAAGGAAGAAAAAGCTCAAAAGAGAGGGGCCTGGCCTGTGCCATGTTTCCTGGACACCCCAGAGATCCTGCCCCAGGAAAATTATCCCAGACCAGTCCACACACCGGCCATTGCCATCTCTGACCGTACACCCCAACCCTGACAAGGGACCTTTCTGCACAGTCACCTCTGTCCTCCCCCTGTGGCTCAGTGATACCCAGCTCCACGGCCAGTACTAACAGAATGGAAACCAGTTTCCTACTGACGTTCTTACACACCAAGTCCTACAGGTCTGTCCACAGCTGGACTCTCAGCCAAGGCCCTTCTCAGAAACCTCCAGCAAGATCAGGTGCTCATGGCCCTGTCCCAGCTAATAGTGAAAATCTCCATTGACTGAGATCCCACCAACTGGCCTGGCTCCTTGCTCCAGTGTGTGGCCCTGAGGGAGCTCTGAGCTCTCTCGGGGTCTCCTTGTCCTGCAGGACTCGCTCCAGTCTGCCAGGTTCTTTCTTGTGCTGGGAGCCCCATGCCGGGCACAGCAGTCCTGATGCGGTCCTCTGGTGGGTTAACCGTGACCAGCAGCCAGACAACAACCAAGCTGCTCACTCGCTCCCCCTCCTCAAGATGATACGAGGGGAAAGATGATCATGGGTCAAAACAAAGACAGGGAAATAACTTACAAATTATCAGTTCATTGCCAAGTCAAGTAGACTTGGATAGTCAGAAACTATGACTAAGTATTTTAGACCATTCCCCCACCCCACTTTTTTTTTTTTTTCCCTAGGCTCAAATTACTCCTTCATTTGCATTTGCATTTCTTCTTCTCACTCCCGCCTGGAGAGGCACACGAGGGATGGGAAATGGAGGATTACAGTCAGTGCATAACACTCCATCTCTGCTACTCCTTCCTCATTATAAGTTTCCTCTCTTCATCACAGGTCCTCTCCACAGGAGACCAAGGTGTTTGTGGCCAAGGGGATCTGTTCTCATTTCTTTCTGTCTTACTTTTGTCCTCTACACTCACAGAATGGGTGAGGTTGGAAGGCACCTCTGGAGACCGTGTAGTCCAAGCCCCAGCTGAGGCAGGGTCAGCTACAGCAGGTTGCTCAGGACCTTCTCTCGGTGGGTTTTGAATAACTCCGTTATTAGAGACTCCACCACCTCTCTGAGACACCTGTTCCAGTGTTTGTTCACCCTCAAAATTCAAAGCTCACTGGGAACTCCTGAGGGTTTGGAAGATCTCCATTGGTGGAGAGTTAACAACCTCTTTGGGCAGTTGCAGTGTTCCAGTGGTTCCAGGGTTTGACAACCTTCCGAGTCTACTCACTGGGAACTCCTGAGGTACAGTTGGCTCCCTTGCCTTCATTCCCTCCCATCAGGCATTGAGACACCTTAATAAGGTCTCCCTGAGCCATTTTTTCTCCAGACTGAACAGCCCCAGATCTCTCAGCCTTCCTTCCTAGGAAAGATACTGCAGCCCCTTAAATCAGCTTTGGGGCCCTTTGCTGGAATTCCTTTAGGAGGTCCTGAGCTTCCTTGAACTGGGGAGCCCAGCACCGCACATAGCACTGCAGATGTGGCCTCACCAGTGCTGAGGAGAAGAGAAGGATCACCTCCCTCCAGCTGGAGACAACGCTTTTCCTAATGCAGCCCCGGAAGCTGTCGGCCTTTGCCGCAGCGGTGCATTGATTTTGGATGCTTGTGCAATGCCTCACACAACTGTGGCCTGGGCACTCATAGGAAATAGATACCTGATCATTTCCTTATAGTCAGTGTCAGTGTGTGTGCCTTCGGAAACCATGCAAGTGCCGACAAGCAGTAGGATTTGGGTGAGTTACGTGTATGTAGAGTGAATATGAACTACAAATTCACACCCGTGCGAAGGCAGGATTTCAAAAGTTTCAAGCAAAGTCTTAACTGTCACCAATGCTGAGTTTATTTTTTTTAAACTAAGAATAACCTAGAGATTCATTTCTAGTTTCAGTTTTCCTTAAAACCCATAAATCTCTCCTTCCTTTTCTCTCTTACTTCTCTTCTGGGAAGAGAGTGGTGATAAAATTGGGGTGGGATGCAGTTACAGGGACACGGACAGTGGTGCCACTGTAGGCGCCTGGGACCCTCTGCCCAGGCTCCAGCTGCAGCTTCCCAGGGGCTCTGGTCTCCAGCAGCTCCTCGGGGACAGCGGCCAGGCCCAGGCACGTGCTTCAGAGACACGGGGTCCTCTGGAGGTACCACTGGGTACTGATGGTCAGACAGCGGAGCGCTGCCTGGAAGCCTGAGACATTTTGACACGTGTATGAGCACAAGCTCATCAGCTGAAACAAGTGAAGGCTTCTAATGACGTCAGTGTTCTCCCGTAAGATCCATATGAAGAGTTTTCAAGATGTGCAAGAGGAGAGCTATGGACCTTCCCCTCTCTTTGCATTGTCAGGACTCTCTCTCTCAGGCTCTGCATTTAATCTCCCTCACCTTTCACGCATTTCCACCTCTCCGAACTAAACTGACCATGTCTGAAGGCACCTTTCCAGCAGCGCATCTGCACAGAAGCACTTGCGATTGCTCCCTAGGTTTCCCTTCCCTTTCCTCTTACACCACTCAGACACCTCTCCACAATCCCGGTGCTGCTTTGACCTTCAGGCAGTTAAAAGCTCGCCAATCTTTCAGTAGTCTCTTGAATTCTCTGTTTAGAAAACTCTTTAGTTGTGCGTATCTTTCCATTTGTTTTCTGGCAGAAACATTTCTTCCACGGTTATGCCTTGTGGGAGTTAAAGCTCATTGGTGGCAGCTTGTCCGTGGCATACAGTTGAGGAGCGTGTTTTGGTTTAAGGGTAAATCTTATCAGTTTCATTCTGTTCGTTCAGAACTCGGAAGAATCCCTCTTTGCCTTTGTGCCGCCCGGTCTCTAAGGAAAGCAGTGGGCGCTGGTGCAAAGGAGCTGTGACCTCCAGCTGCAGAGTGCGGTGGAGAAGGGTGATGGGAGGCAGAGGGAGGCGAGTCCCAGGTGGCTGAGGAGAGACATGGTGGGGTTGGGGAGGTGTGGAGCCAGGGTGTCCCTGCTGTGTCAGACCTCCGGGGACAGCTTCTCTGACCAGTCCCACCTCGGGGGGCGGAGCCTCGTAAGCACAGACCCCGCCCCCTCTGCCCTTCCCCCCCCAATCATGGTACTTCCACTGGGGGAGGGACCAAGCGTGGCCCCGCCCCCTCCTCCTCCTCCCCCCCTCCCCCATTCGGGTGGGGGTCATGGGGTGGGGTATGGGATTGGGGGGGTGGGGGGTAATTTTTGGAGGTGTATTTGGGTGGGGGATGGGTTTGGGGGTGGGGGATGTACTTGCGCGGGGGTCACGGGTTTCCCTCCACGGGATTTTTTTTGCCCTGTTCCAAAACCCCTCCCCCTGCGCCCATCCTGGGCAGTCTGGAACGGCCAAATCCGTGTCCCGGGGGAGGAGAGGGGAGAGGGGGGGAAGGGCGGGGAGGGGGGAATGTGGGGCTGCTGAGGGGACGGGGGGAGGAAATAGTAAAATAAAGTAAAATAAATAGAATAGGATAGAATAAAATGAAGTATAATAGAAAAAAGTTAAAGTAAAATAAAGAATAAAATAACGTAAAATAAAATAACAAAGAAAAATAAAATACCATAAAATACGGTAAAAAAAATACAATAAAGAAAATAAAATAAAGAACAATAATGAATATAATAAAATAAAATAAAATAAAATAAAGAAAAACAATTAATATAATAAAGAAAAAGAAAAAAATAAGTAAAATAAAGTAAAATAAAGTAATGTAAAATAAAATTATACAAGAAAATAAGGTAAAAGAAAATAAAGTACAAGAAAATAAAGGAGAATAAAGTAAAATAATATAAAGTAAAAGAAAATAAAGTCAAATGTAAAATCAAATATAAATTAAAATAAAGTAATAAAATAAAATAAAATAAAGAAAAATAAAATGAATAGAGCAAAATAAAATGACATAAAATAAAATACCATAAAGGAAAAAACAAAATAAACAAAAGAGATAAAATAATACAATAGGATGAGATACAATAACGCAGGAGCACCCGCCCCACTCGTGGCACTACTTTTATTCTCGGCCACTGCAGTGATTGGGGGGTTTGACAGGATGGACCTTCCAAGGTCCCCTCCCACCCAAACCAGTCTTTGGGTCCATGACTGGAAGTGTCTGAGGTCAGGTTGGATGGGGCTGCAACCAACCCCGTCTACTGGATCCCAAACCACCCAGAAATCCAATCCAAACTGTTCTTTGGGTCCGGTTGGAGGTGTTCAAGGTCAGGTTGGATGGGGCTGGGACCAACCTGGTCTACTGGAAGGTGTCCCAGCCGATGATGGGGAGGTTGGACTGGATGGACCTTCAAAGGTCCCCTTCAACACAAACCGTTCTGTGGGTCTATGACTGGAAGTGTCCAACGTAAGGCTGGATGAGACTGGGACCAACCTTCTCTACTGGTTCCCAAACCTTCCAGCCCAAAAATCCAACTCAACCAACCCAAACCTTCTATGAGTCTGATTGGAGGGGTTCAAGGTCAGATTGGACAGGGCTGGGACCAACCTGGTCTGTTGGAACCCAAACCACCCAAAAATCCAACTCAACCAATGCAAACCATTCTGTGGGTCTGAGTGGATGTATCCAAGGTCCGGTTGGATGGGGCGTTGAGTAACCTGCTCTACTGGAATATGCCCCTGCCGAAGACAGGGGAGGTTGGACGAGATGGACCTTCAAATGTCCCCTCCAAGCCAAACCAGTCTGTGTGTCCATGACTGGAAGGTCCGAGGTCAGGTTGGACGGGGCTTGGAGCATCCTGAGCTGCTTGAAGCTCTCCCTGCTAATGGCCACCCCACCAGAGGTTGGCGGTTGCCGTGTCACCACGGTCAGTCAATCAGCGATGAACATGTCACCCTGATGTCACAAGAGGTGCGTGGCACACCCACTCAGGGGGTATAAAAGGGCCCACCGGGTGGTGGGTCCCACACTTTGGAGGAACGTCCATAAGATGACCTCTAACATGGCTGTCGCCACCAAGAACCGACCCGCCAGCGTGAGGCGGACCAAGATGGACTTCTGGGATGGGATGGAGCACACCTTCGCTATGTCCAGCGTCACCGCTGAAGGTACGGCCAACCGCAGCCACCTCTCCGGCAGCCAAGACTCAAGGGCTTGTCACCATTTCGGAGCCAGCCATGACACTTGGCGTCTGCCACCGCGTCGAGGCTCAAGGGGGAAATGTTTGGGGTGGACCTGAGAGCTGGTGGAGATGGGGCCTGACCTGGTTCTTCTTTGTTTTTTCAGAGCGAACGGCCGTCTGGGATGCAGTGGCTGGCTACATTCAAGACCAACTCCTGCTCCACAAGGTGGTGCAACACCCGCGTCCTCCTCATGCACCATGAGGGGTGGTGGGATCCCCCTGGGGCGTGGCCTGCTCTCACCCTTCAACTCCTCAGAAAACAGGAACCTCACCCCAAAAGTCCCCACTGACGGCCAAACGGGGCCTGTGCAATGTTGGTGTCACTTCTGGTAGGGCTGATCCTGGTCGCTGGAGACCCCCCGGGATGGCCTCGTCCTGGTTCTGCCCAAACTCCAGTGCTGTTTTTTTCTCCTGAGGAGGGGAAGGACTCAACATCTCCTCCCCAAAGTTCTCCCCCCCGCCCAGCTCGTGCCTCCGAACGGTGGGAGAGGGCAGGATCCAGCCTCAAGCACCATCCCTGGACGGGGGAGGTCACCTCCAGATCTTCCCTCTAGCCAGTCCTTACCCTCCCACCCTTCTCGTCCACTTGCAGGGCGTCCGAATTCCCACCCTTGGCTCCTTCGGTACTGTCCTCGAACGCGTCCAGGTCGGAGATGAAACCCTGACTATCCAGAAGCCGGTGTTCCACCTGGCCAGGAACCTTGCTGTTGTCCACAACCTGATGGACAACAAGGACTACCTGCCCGGTAAGATGGCTGACTGCACAGTCATCTTCTCTGAAGCAACTCCAAAGTCCAATAATTGAGTGGTTTTGAGTTTTTTTGGGGCAATGCAATGATTGTGACGCACAAGCTGTAGGACACGGGCCACCGGGTGAGCGTCTCCATCCTTCTCCTGTGGTTCTTCCAGGCAACAAGGAGATGGAGCCCCTCAAGTACTCCAAGGTGGCCGTGGCAGCCGCTGTGTCCCGGCAGAAAGTGGTGGACTGCATCCAAGGCACCACGACCCTCCTCTCGCACTGCCTGGGGAAGGGGGAGAATGTGGCCCTCATCCTGAGGGAGGTGGGGGTGCTCCTCATCGAAGGCACGAAAGTGCACGTGAAATTCTACCGCAGCTTCCTGGAGAGGCTGTCTGGGAAGGAGAACTTGGAGAAGGTTGTCTTCAAGGTAAGCATTTTGGTTTCTCTGTGGTGCGTGCGGTCCCATGGCAGTGTTCTGGCACTGCTTGTGTGGGGTCCCTCAGGACACGTTCAGCCACTCGGTCCAGGTGAGAGTTACGGTCCTGCCAACACTTGCTGCCTCAAGCTCCTCCAACACTTGAGAGCCTCAGCCATGTGGGGGATGTCCCACCGTTTTTGGCCTCTTCCAATGTGGGATGCTTTAACCACGTTGAGGGATGTCCTGCCATCTTTGGCCTCCTCTAACACTGAGACCCTCAACCACATTGAGGATGTCCTGCTGTCTTTGGCATCCTCCAGTGTGCAGTGTCTCAACCACCTTGAGGATGTCCTGAATCTTTGTGTTCCTCCATTGCAGGTCCCCCATCTGCAGGACATGATTGTGTCCCCAGTGGTACCCGTGGCCTCACTGAGCTTCTCCGGCCGTGTCATCCTCTTTCCCAAGTGAGTACGTTGGCGGCTGTAGCCGCTCTTTGATGCCAACGCCCAAGGTAGCATCTCTTCCTTGTGCCGCTGTGGGTGTCCTGGGGACACCAGGCGGCGACTCTTGATGATGTCCCCAGGCCGCAGTCACTCCCATAAGGCAGCTCTGAGGGGAAAGACAGAGGAATTTGGATGACATTTCTTCCCGTGGTGGCCTGGACTTCTTTGCTGGGCGACTCCATTTCCCAGGCCCGTCCTTGGGGATGGGATGTGGTAGACTTGGGAAGTCAATGGCCTTCATGGCAATGCCAAACTCTGCCTGCGGGCAGGTGGCCGCAGCAAGTGGCAAGTGCTGGCGGTGCCATGGGTCATATGGGTGTCTTCTCCTTCTTTCCAGGTTTGTGATGGAGTGTGTGTCCAAACACCCACCCAGGGCTCTCCTCAAGACCTCGAGACAAGTCCCTGGTGAGGATGTGCAGATGAGAAAAGACAGTTTGCCACCTCTCCAGCAAGGTGGGAAAGGTAAAGCAGCTCCCAGCTCTTCTCCATGGGACGGGCAACCAACTTCTGCCATCTTGTGGGGAAATGGCCGACGCTGAGCGCCAAAAGGCTCCGACTTGTCCCAAAGCTTCAGGCCAACTCCTGAGGGCCTTTTGTCCTAACGATTTGTTGGTGTCACCAAAAGAGAGCCCCGGGGTGGGATGTGCCCAAGGGTACAGTGGGAGGATGGTGGGCCAAGGCCTTCTCCTCCCCCTCTTCCCCTCAGAAATGACACCTGTCCCCTCCCCGGCACCACCCGGCTCCTCCTTCCTCACCATCATGATGATGATGAAGTCGGAAAACCACATTGGAAATGGTGCTGGTGTTGGGGAGGACACGATGGGACTGCTAGAGGAGCAGAATGTCCAACCCTCAGACATTTTGGGAAGAGGCCTGAGCACCCCCTGCGTGTCCCTGGGTGGTCTGGCAGCGTCACAGCGACGCTCTTCTGAGGAGGTGTCTTCTTTCTGGTTCCAGTGGGGTTTCCCGGTTTTCCCTTTCCTGCTGCTCTGAGCCCGACTCAAAGCAAAACACCGCAGTTTGGGGAAATCTTGGAGCTGCAGAAGAAGAAGAGGACAAGGTCTCTGGCCAGGTGAGGCTGAAGGCTCAGGGTGGGCGGCCACACGGGGCCATTTTACCCGGAGAGGTGGGAGACGCTCCATCCCTGGAGACATTCCAGGCCAGGTTGGATGGGGCTTTGAGCAACCTGATCTGGTTGAAGACCTCCCTGCTCATGGCAGGGGTGTTGGACTAGATGGACCTTCAAAGGTCCCTTCCCACCCAAACCATTCCATCAGCCTGACTGGAGGTGTTCAAGGTCAGGTTGGATGGGGCTGGAACCAACCTGGTCTACTGGAAGGTGGCCCTGCCGATGACAGCGGGGGGCGTTGGACTAGATGAACCTCTAAATGTCCCTTCCAACCCAAACCATTCCATGATCTTCTGACCCAGCAAGAGCCCGTTCCCCAGCCCTGAACACTCCTTGGTCATCACCACCCAAGAGTGGTGAAGGCAGCACCTGGAGGGGGGGGATGTGGCTGCCGGGAACACCCCCATTTCACAGGGCTGGATCTTCTCCAGCTCTTCAGGAGAGCCCCAGCGTGGTCTAGGGACAATGGGACAGCTGTGTGTCAGATGAGGGTCCCGGCACAGGGGGTTTCCTCAGCCGACCTGCTGGTGGCTACATGAGGAGGCACGTGGCTCATGGGGAGGGGCAGAAAGCAGCCCCAAACCCATTGTGTCCTCAGGTAGACCTCTCCCTTTGTGTCCTTCCAGGCGGCGGTTGGTGGTCCCAAGGGTCTCCTCCGACACAAACCAACCCATGACCAGCCAACCCAAGGGCAAAGCAATGCCCAAAAGACGACATGGACGCAGAGCCAAGAGATGGCAGCCAACCCTCAGTCCTATAGAGGAGGAAGAGGAGGAGAAGGAGGAAGAGAAGGAGGAAGAGAAGGAGAAGGAGGAAGAGAAGGAGAAGGAATAGTGGAGAAAATCCTCACCGAACGCACAGTGCTGAAGGCGGTGAAGGCCGAGTCCTCCCATCCTCGCGAAGCCTCGGCCTTCATAACGTCTGTAATAGCCGTATTATCGGCAACGAGTTCTGAGGTCAGCCTGCTCAAGGAGCCCGCCTACGGGGCCCTCCAACGGCCACCACCGAGCCGAGGCAGCAAAACCAGCAAAGCTGTCCCTCCATGGAGAGTTCAGAGAAGACTTTAAAGGACAGTCCTGTGAAGAGTCCCTGGAAGGATCCCCTGAAGAGGCCTCCAGAGAGTTCCCTGCTGAGAACCCTCTGTCACCCGCTGCCAAGAACCCTGGCCAGACCCCCGGCTGTCTCCCAGCATCGGCCACCCCGCATGGCCCAACTGTTGGAGGAGCTGCTGAGGAGGCAGTCCCAGGAGGTTTTGACCTGCTCGCTGCTGCCACCAGCCGTTGTCTCCTGCCAGGCTGTGCCTAGATCGGGAGAGGCGGGTGGCAAGCAGGCCAAGCGCCCCGCGCCACACGGCACCCCCAGGACGCAAGAGACCTCCCCGTGGGACAACATCCCACCCAAGAAGAGGAAGATGGTGGTGTGCCAGGTGGAAAAACACTCCAAACCCCTGTGAGAGGGGACGCTGGAGCGGGACGGTGCCGCAGTGGGCAGCAGCAGGCAGCACATGGGCAGCAACAAATGGAGGGCAGATGGCAACACCATGGCCACCACGCGACCCAGAACCCTGGGGGATGCTGGGGGGCAAAGTGCCCCACGCTCCCCCAGCCTCTCTTCATGGGCTGATAGAGAAGGCGTGGAGCACGCATCCCCACCGCATGCGACCCGCACCCACCCACTCCAGCCCCAGCCCCACTCTCCCACATCTCTCTCTCTTTCTTAATTCATTAAAGGTTTGATGTTTGGTTCACAGTGCGTCTGCCTGCGGTCATTCCTGCAGTGGGAGGCGCGGGGGTTAACGCAGCCCGTGCCGCATGTGTACATCTGACCCTCCACCTCTTCACCCCTGTATATGAGGAATCCCCCAAGGTTGTGGATGGAGACTGTCCTGGTTTGAGGTAAAACAGAACCAATTTTGTTCAGTAACTTCGCTTCTTAGCGGGGCCTCTTCTAACTACTAAAATAACTGCATATTGTGCAGACAGTGTTCACTCTCTCAGAGTGATAAGACCAATTGTTTATAGCTGATGCCCAGGCATGGGATGCAGAGAGGCTCCTGCTTATACTTATTGCTATAACCCCCAAGGCCAACCAACTTTGTTATTTGCCCCGTCGGAGGGTCGGAAGCGGAAAAGCATAGTGGGGTCCCACCTGGAGGGAGGAGCGGACAGGACAGGTGACCCAAAACTGACCAACAGGGTATTCCATCCCATCTGCCTCATGCTCAGTAGAAAAGCTGAGGGATCAAAGGGTCAGGGGCTCTTCCTTCAATGGCCGACGTCTGAGGAGGACTCTGTCTGCCTGTGATCCCAATCCTGACTCCAGATCCGGAATCCAGTTCCCGTCCGTCACTGAGTCCAGCCTGGGACTGCCCCAGTGCCAGCCGGTGACGTGATTGTCATCTCGGGAGCTTGATACGGTTTTGTATATATTTTTCATTATTTCTTTTTATTTTATTATTAATATTTCATTAAAGTAGTTTAGTTTCTTCTAATCTCGTAAGTCTCTTTTTCCTCCTCTGCCTCTCTCTTTGTAGAGGGGTAGAGGGGAGCATCTGTCGGTCCCGTCTGGGGTCCCTCGGGTCCCCAGTGGTGGATTTGGCCTAAACCACGACAGATTAATTGGCGCCCAACGTGGGGCCCGAACAGTGCTCCACCAGAGCTGTGATAAATTGTCCAAATAGTTTGAATTCCAACTTGCTCCGAGATTAGACAGACAGCTTGCATCATGTCGTTCTTAGAGGAAATCGTGTATCATGCCTTTAAACAGCTTTGTTGGACCTTAATGCAGTCAACTTGGTCTAACCTGCCAAAGGTGTTGCAAATTTCATTTATTCTTTGTCTTTTTATGCGAAGGTTTAAAGGTGCTGTTTTGGTGTGGTTCGCAATTCAGATGTATAACACGATGAGTTGGGTAACGGCTCTACCTGTATATCTCGGGCATCAGGTGATGGATTCTGTTATTAATTATACTTTCGGTTCTACCTGGGGGATGTTTACTTCGCCCTTTGATACTTATGCTGATGTGACACCCTCAGAGCTGGGGCATGGAAGCCTTTTGGGCTCTGAGGATAAGGACTGGTACCTTGTTAAGATCGTGATTTTGTTGTTGGGGCTCCTGAATGTGGTGCAGGGGTGGTTTCATGTGAAACATCTGTGCAGGGGGAGCTGGAGGGTACCGTGCGCTGCCGCCACTCAGACCCGCGCAGCCGCTCGGCGATCTGCAGCGGCACAAACCGCGGCCCCGCCCGGCCCGGCCGCAGCCGCCCCCCCCGGAGCAACGGCACCACCGGCAGCCGCCCCCCCAACCACCACGGCACAGGCGCCTCCGCCGCCGCCGCCTGCAACGGCACCGGCACCACCGGCAGCCGCCCCTCCCACCGCAACAACACCGGCCCCTCCGCCGCCTGTCCCGGCATAAGCTACTGCAGCCACTACAACCAGTACCAAACCTACTCAAACTCCATCAAAATCGGTACAAGCTGCCCCGGTAACCAGGAGGAAGAAGAAGAGGTCAACTCCTTCCCCTACCCCTTACGACAAAGACCACCTCAAGTCAGATAGCTTGGGGGAGGGTTCTGAAGAAGATCCAGGGGAGGGTCCTTCAAGACCAGATAAGGGAAAGAGACCTTTGAAAACAGACAAAGGCGAGAGTCCTTCTAGAGCAGATGTTGGAGAGGCCCCTTCTGGGGCAGCCTCACCACAGGAGGACTCAGATGTAGAGGTAGTTGTTAAATCCTTCTCTAGGAAAGATCTGAGAAATATCAGGAAGGACTTTAGTCGTCATGAAGGTGAAACACTTGTCTCCTGGTTGCTCCGATGCTGGGATAATGGGGCAGATACCCTAGATTTAGATGGCAGAGAAGCTAGGCGATTGGGAAACCTGGCCAAGGATGGAGGTATTGATAAAGAGATTGGGAGAAAGACAAGCACTCTCAGTCTCTGGAGGCGACTGGTGTCAGCCATAAAGCGCAGGTATCCCTTTAAGGACGATATCGAATGCCGTCCAAGTAAATGGACCACCATGGAAAAAGGTATTAAGTATCTGAGAGAATTGGCTGTGCGAGAGGTGATTTATAGCGATGGGCAAGGGATTGTAGACCCTGATGAAATGCCATGCAAACGATCTATGCTAAAGAAGTTTGTACAAAGTGCACCATCAACATATTCCCACACATTGTCAACAATGGTCTGGGGAGGACCTGATACTGACACCCCAACTGTAAATGAAGTGGTTAATAAGGTACGACAGTATGAAGACAGTCTCTCTCGTCCCTTTTCTGTGGCAGCCATAGAAAAGCTGACTGTGACCACCGAGAAAATGACTGAGAAACTGACTGAGAAAATAGAGCAAATGACCCAGAAATTAGTTGAGCAAACCAATAAACTGTTTGATAAACTAACCAAGGTGGAGGAAAAACTCCATTCTTTCCCTGTACAGACTCATGTTGCAGCTGCTAAGAGGAAACGCCCTCCTACTCAAGAGAAAAAACACCCTCCGACTCAAGACAAATCAAACCCGATGCGAGATATCCTGTGGTTTTGCCTCTGTGAATATGGTGAAGACATGAAGAAGTGGGATGGAGAACCTACCTCAGCCCTACAGGCACGGGTGCTTGAGCTGCAAAATGAAGCAGATAGGAGAAAGGATTCTGACAGGAAGAAGGCTGCTCCAACCTACGGTAGGCGATCCTACGGACCAGGTAGGAACCGATCTGATAATCGTAGGTACTACGGTCAACAGTAGAGGTGCCCTGCCTCCAGCCAGGAGGAGGAGAGGGACAACCTAGTTTATTGGACTGTGTGGATTCGATGGCCTGGCACATGAGAGCCACAAAAGTATAAAGCCCTGGTGGACACTGGTGCACAGTGTACCCTATTGCCATCGAATCATAAAGGGGCAGAAACTGTCACCATTTCTGGAGTGACAGGCGGATCTCAAGAACTGACTGTATTAGAGGCTGAAGTGAGCCTAACTGGGAATAAATGGGAGAAACACCCCATTGTTACTGGTCCAGATGCTCCGTGCATCCTTGGCATAGACTATCTCAAGAGAGGGTATTTTAAAGACCCAAAAGGGTATCGGTGGGCTTTTGGTATAGCAGCTGTAGAGACTGAGGATGTTACGCAGCTGTCTACCTTACCCGGTCTTTCAGATGACCCTTCTGTTGTGGGACTGCTGAGGGTTGAAGATCAGCAGGTGCCAATTGCTACTGCCACGGTGCATCGACGACAGTATCGCACCAACCGAGACTCCCTGATTCCCATCCATAACCTGATTCGCCGGCTAGAGAGCCAAGGAGTGATCAGCAAAACTCGCTCACCCTTTAACAGCCCTATATGGCCAGTGCGAAAGTCTGATGGGGACTGGAGATTAACAGTAGACTATCGTGGCCTGAATGAAGTTACACCACCACTGAGTGCTGCTGTGCCAGATATGCTACAACTTCAGTATGAACTGGAGTCAAAGGCAGCCCAATGGTATGCTACAATTGACATTGCTCATGCCTTTTTCTCTATTCCTTTAGCAGCAGAGTGCAGGCCACAGTTTGCTTTCACCTGGAGGGGTGTCCAGTACACCTGGAATCCACTGCCCCAGGGGTGGAAACACAGCCCTACTGTTTGCCATGGACTGATCCAGACTGCACTGGAGAAGGGTGGAGCTCCAGAACACCTACAATACATCGATGACATCATTGTGTGGGGTAATTCAGCAGAAGAAGTTTTCCACAAAGGTAGGAAAATAATTAAGATTCTTCTGAAAGCAGGTTTTGCCATTAAAAGAGGTAAGGTCAAGGGACCTGCACAAGAAATCCAGGTTTTGGGAATTAAGTGGCAAGATGGCCGTCGCCAGATCCCAATGGATATAATTAACCGAATAACATCTATGTCCCCACCTACTAACAAAAAGGGAACACAAGCCTTTTTAGGTGTTGCGGGTTTCTGGAGAATGCATATTCCAGGTTATAGCCAGATTGTGAAACCTCTCTATGAAGTGACTCGAAAGAAAAATGAGTTTATGTGGGGCCCTGAGCAACGACAAGCCTTTGAGCAAATTAAACAAGAGATTGTGCATGCAGTAGCCCTTGGACCAGTCCAAACTGGACGGAACATTAAAAATGTGCTCTACACCGCAGCCGGGGACAATGGCCCTACCTGGAGCCTTTGGCAGAAAGCACCAGGGGAGACTCGAGGTCGACCCCTGGGATTCTGGAGTCGGGGATATAAAGGCTCCGAGGCCAACTATACTCCAACTGAGAAAGAAATCTTGGCAGCATACGAAGGAGTTAGAGCTGCTTCAGAAGTAATTGGTACTGAGGCACAGCTCCTCCTGGCGCCCCGATTACCAGTACTGGGCTGGATGTTCAAGGGTAAAGTTCCTTCTACTCATCATGCCACCGATACTACCTGGAGTAAGTGGGTTGCCTTAATCACGTAGCGAGCTCGAATAGGAAACCCAAATCGCCCAGGAATCGTAGAAGTGATCACAAATTGGCCTGAAGGCAAAGACTTTGGGATGCCACCAGAGGAGGTGGTGACACGTGCTGAGGAAGCTCCACCATATAATGAACTCTCAGATAATGAGAAACAGTATGCCTTGTTTACTGATGGGTCTTGTCGTATTGTAGGAAAACATCGAAGGTGGAAAGCTGCTGTATGGAGTCCTACACGACGAGTCGCGGAAGCTGCTGAAGGACAAGGTGAATCGAGTCAATTTGCAGAGGTAAAAGCCATCCAGCTGGCATTGGACGTTGCTGAACGAGAAAAGTGGCCAATACTCTATCTCTATACTGACTCATGGATGGTGGCAAATGCTCTGTGGGGGTGGCTAAAGCAGTGGAAGCAGAGCAACTGGCAGCGCAGAGGTAAACCCATCTGGGCTGCTGAGCTGTGGCAAGACATTGCCGACCGGCTAGCAAACCTAGTCGTAAAGGTACGTCACGTAGATGCCCATGTACCCATGGGTCGGGCCACTGAGGAACATCAAAACAATCAGCAAGCGGATCAGGCTGCTAAAATTTTCCAGACAGACTTGGACTGGGAACATAAAGGTGAACTATTCTTAGCTTGGTGGGCCCATGACACTTCAGGTCATCAAGGAAGGGATGCAACATATAAATGGGCACGTGACCGAGGGGTGGATTTAACCATGGACGCTATTGCGCAGGGTATCCATGACTGTGAAACATGCACCGAAATCAAGCAAGCTAAATGGTTAAAACCTTTGTGGTATGGGGGACGATGGCTGAAATATAAATATGGGGAAGCTTGGCAAGTTGATTACATCACACTCCCTCAAACTCACCAGGGTAAGCGCTATGTGCTTACAATGGTGGAAGCAAGCACCGGATGGTTGGAAACCCATGCCGTACCTCATGCCACTGCCCGGAATACCATCCTGGGCCTTGAAAGGCAAGTCTTGTGGCGACATGGCACGCCAGAAAGAATTGAGTCAGACAATGGGACTCATTTTAAAAACAATCTTATAAGTAATTGGGCAAAAGAACATGGTATTGAGTGGATATATCATATCCCCTATCACGCACCAGCTTCTGGGAAGATTGAGCGATACAATGGACTGTTAAAAACCACCCTAAAAGCTATAGGAGGTGGAACCTTTAAAAATTGGGACAAGCATTTACAACAAGCTACCTGGTTAGTTAACACCAGGGGATCCATCAATTGAGCTGGTCCTGCTCAATCAGACCTTTTACATATTGTAGAAGGGGATAAAGTCCCTGTGGTGCATGAAAGGAATTTGTTAGGGAAAACTGTTTGGGTTTTTCCTGCTTCAGGCAAAAGCAAACCCATTTGTGGGACTGTTTTTGCCCAAGGACCTGGATGTACTTGGTGGGTGATGCTGAAGGATGGAGAAGTTCAATGTGTACCTCAAGGGAATTTAACCCTTGGTGAGAATACTCAATCCTGAGCAGTATGATGCTGATCACTACATAATACTAACAGTGTTCAATAAGTGTTTTTCAGAATAACACAGTGGTGATGAAACCTGAGCTAACTTCATCAAGTGGCGTCCAGCAAGCTCTTCAAGATGAACATGCTACGCATGGGCACGAACCAGAATGAATTTTGTACCATCTTTCCTGCCCTGAGATGAGATCCTGCAATCATGAAATAAATGGACTTAAAATTTTGTATATAAACATAAACCGTAGATGAGTAACCTGCATATATCCATATCATATATAACTGTGCGTGTGTAAATTTGATGTATAAAAGCAATAGTAATCTGAGCAAGATGCAAATGGTATGGAATAAGGGGTGGAATGTCCTGGTTTGAGGTAAAACAGAACCAATTTTGTTCAGTAACTTCGCTTCTTAGCTGGGCCTCTTCTAACTACTGAAATTAACTGCATATTGTGCAGAAAATGTTCACTCTCTCAGAGTGATAAGACCAATTGTTTACAGCTGATGCCCAGGCATGGGATGCAGAGAGGCTCCTGCTTACACTTATTGCCATAACAGCCAAGGCCAACCAACTTTGTCATTTGCCACGTTGGAGGGTCGGAAGCGGAAAAGCATAGTGGGGTCCCACCTGGAGGGAGGAGCGGACAGGACAGGTGACCCCAAACTGACCAACAGGGTATTCCATCCCATCTGCCTCATGCTCAGTAGAAAAGCTGAGGGACCAAAGGGTCACGGGCTCTTCCTTCAATGGCCGACGTCTGAGGAGGACTCTCTCTGCCTGTGATCCCAATCCTGACTCCGGATCCGGAATCCAGTTCCTGTCCGTCACTGAGTCCAGCCTGGGACTGCCCCAGTGCCAGCCGGTGACGTGATTGTCATCTTGGGAGCTTGATACGGTTTTGTATATATTTTTCATTATTTCCTTTTATTTTATTATTAATATTTCATTAAAGTAGTTTGGTTTCTTCTAAACTCTTAAGTCTCTTTTTTCCTCCTCTGCCTTTCTCTTTG
Source organism: Vanellus vanellus (assembly GCF_965231255.1). Taxonomy (NCBI): domain Eukaryota; kingdom Metazoa; phylum Chordata; class Aves; order Charadriiformes; family Charadriidae; genus Vanellus; species Vanellus vanellus. The sequence continues at coordinate 710,008 of NW_028127638.1, read as the reverse complement.
TAGAGGGGTAGAGGGGAGCATCTGTCGGTCCCATCTGGGGTCCCTCGGGTCCCCAGTGGTGGATTTGGCCTAAACCACGACAAGGAAGAACCCGTGACCCTTTGATCTCTCCGCTTTTCTACTGAGCATGAGGCAGATGGGATGGAATACCCTGTTGGTCAGTTTTGGGTCACCTGTCCTGTCCGCTCCTCCCTCCAGGTGGGACCCCACTATGCTTTTCCGCTTCCGACCCTCCAACGTGGCAAATAACAAAGTTGGTTGGCCTTGGCTGTTATGGCAATAAGTGCAAGCAGGAGCCTCTCTGCATCCCATGCCTGGGCATCAGCTATAAACATTGGTCTTATCACTCTGAGAGAGTGAACATTTTCTGCACAATATGCAGTTAATTTCAGTAGTTAGAAGAGGCCCAGCTAAGAAGCGAAGTTACTGAACAAAATTGGTTCTGTTTTACCTCAAACCAGGAAACCAGCAGACAGTGTAGCACTGTTGGTAAGCAGGGCATTCCTATCAAGAGAGCGACGAACTGTAGGCCTGGTCAGCAAACCCAGAAACCCACTTGGAACTGCCGAGATCAGAGGAAAAGCAGGTAAAAGGTGGTTCCGGCCGGGGGGAGATGGTGACCACCGACTCATTGACCACCTCCCCAAACGATACCACCTATTAAAAACATAAGAGTGGAAAAAGAAGACAGAGTCTGCGTATTCATTTACGTGGGAAGCAAAGAAATCTCGACCAATCATTAGAGGGAATGACAGTGAATATGTAAGAATCAATGTGTAAAAGTGAAGCTGTTTGGAACTAAGGTGAGCGCTCCCGTTTTGGGACAAGCACCCATTTCTGTGCATTAATGGCATAAACTTAGAAATACCTCTGCTCTGTGTGTTATTGGCTTGCCCAGCAGGTAAAGAGCCCAGATTTGGGAGGACAGTGGGGTGTCCGTAAGGGGTCCTGGGCTGCCCTTATGGGGTCCTGGGAGGGACTCTTGCAGGCCAGAGGGTGTCTGGGGCAGCCCTTCAAGGACCTGGGGGTCCCCTCTGGTGCCTCTGGGGAGGGTTTTGTGTCTGGAGAGGGCCGAGCTGGTTTCAAGAGGTGCTTCCTCCCTTTCTCCAGCCCACCCAGCTCCCCCGACACCCCCACCCCCCCAGGCTGGTGGGTGCCAGCAGTGCCAGCCTGTCCCACTGGGTCGGGCACTGAAGGGGGCACAGCCCCAGCCGCGGGATGGGAGGAGGAACCACAGCACCAGAGATAAAACGTTGGTCTCTATTTCTTTAACATTTCCCATGGGGAGCACCCCAGGGCTCCACGGCTGCACCACAGCTGGTGCCAGGAGGGACTCCAATCTCCCCCTGTTTCCACAGATTACTAAAAATGATCAATAATACAGCATTGGTCACACGTTAAGGAAAGGGATACAATCAAAAGGCTTCTGTGTGAGCCGACTCGGGCAGGACGCAGGAACGACCACAAGACCACAGAAGACAAAGAACAAATGTGATCTCAATACCTCGCGAATTGGGGGGTCTCCCCAGCAACGCCCGGGCAGAGGGACACACGCAGGGGATGCAGGTGCCACAGGGCGGGAGAAAGTCCTTGTTAGCAGCAGCGTGAGCTCCAACTCGCCGTTCTCGCCTGCTTTTCAAGGGTTCAAGCAGGCGTAGTTGTTACTAGTTTTTACGTAGTTTTTACAGGCCTGTGTCTTTGTAGATACTTGATGTCTTTTATTCCTACTTTATTTAAAAGTAAGAAATTTACAAGCAAACAACCCCCCCACACACACACCCCTTCTACCTGTTTGTCACAGTAATGGAAAAAATTAATTACAAGTGAACACTTGTCTTGACGCCAGATGCTCTCTAGGCTGTATTCTGAAGATACTGAGCCCCTCTTCTATCGTTGAGGCAGTGTGCATGAGTTTGGTTTATTCACATTGCTTTCCTCTGCTTCTGTTTACTGCTGTTCTAAGGGAGTACTGAAGAAACCGCCCCTGCGTATGTTAGCGTGGGATGCTGTCTGAGGGAGAGCTTTTGGCAGCATCCGTGGGATTGAATTAAACAGCACCAGTGAGTATTCCCGTGACCTGGACCTTGATCATCGGTACTGCTAAACCACTGGGAGGTTTAAAGGTGTTCGGTGAAGGGGCAAAATAGTTTTGGCAGAAAATAACCCCCCTTGCGTTCTAACACTCCTCACCGAGGTGGGAGGCGAGGTGCGGCTAGGGTTAAATTCTGAGTGATGCCCCATTCAGCACTATCAGCCCAGGCACCTTTAGGATATTTTAAACTGTTACGGTTCTGAATACACTAACGGCAGACTGTACCTTCAGCCCAGTCATGCTCCTGAACTGGCACGGCCACTCTTTGGTCGCGTTCCATGAGAAACCCAAACGACGAGCTGCCTACACAGTGCAGTTTATTTCAACAACAGAGACACGAGTTCTTTTGGATTGCCGGTGACAGTGACTGCCTGCAAAGCCCGTGCGAATGCTAAAGATGCTAGCAATATAGCTCGGTTACAAAAGCGCTAAGTTATAAAACCACTCCATATAGAGATTTCTAGTTTCCCGGGGAAGCACTTGGCATAACCAAGTGTTCGAATCTTACACACAAGCGTCCTTATGGGGGCAAAGAGAAGCTCAGCCCGTCGACTGATCCCAGAAGTGCACGATGGTGTCTTCCCTCACATCATCCCTTTCCTGGGCCATTTTTATGCTATTTTTTATGTTCAAGGTGGAGTTTGATTGACTCTTGTCATAAATACTTTCATTACGCTTGGCATAAAATTTTCTCGCCTCACATTTAAAGGTACAGTTTACAAAAGATTCAGGGCGCAGACTCAAGGAGGAGTGGTCACACCTTGAAGGCAGGTAGCCTTTGGGATGGAGGTGTGTTTTGGTATTATAATGACATTATAACGAGCAAAGTTCACCAAAGGACAACATTTCATCAAAAAAATGACAGATCATTGGCTCAGCGGAACAAGTAGCAGTTTATCAGCTCCATAAGACCTTCGAGGGCTCCGTTTGGCCCTCAAGTTCCCAGTTTATGACAGGGGTTTAGCTGCAGTGTCTCCACTCTGCTCCATCCTTCGCCCTGTTTTTCTTCCGTGGTGCCATCTCTTTCCCATGTTTGCTGGATTATCACAGGGTTTGGCCTTGGAGTCTCCACCCCACTCCACTCCCCGTGTTGCTCTGCAAGCAATATTGTACAGGGAATCGCAGATGTAGCGGATTCTTCACACACCGGCTGCGGCTGCGTTCTACCCTAGAAACCTTTTGATTTTATACCTTTCCTTAATGTGTGACCAGTGCTGTATTAACGATCATTTTTAGTAATCATTCCACAGGCTCCTTTTCCATTCTGCTCTTCCTTTTATGCTTTACTCCTAAGTTCCCAGGTTTTGGTCTAACAGTGCTCTGAAGTGTTCCTCTCCAAGTCAGTGATGTCACTCAGTGTTGTAAATGTGACCCCATGTCCTGGGCATAACAGCATGCCTTACCATTTTCCAGGATTGAAACTTCATTTCCCCCCCAAATATTTTTTGTTCAGGGCAGCCTGGGACCTGAATGGGAACAAAGGTTAGGGACACGAGTGTACGCTGTTCTTGCTGCTTGAGCTGTGGCAGTGGACATCATGGAGGCCCGAGAAAGCAATGAACCCCAGCAGTGTGAACAGGTAACGGCTAACAGTGTACTAACAGGAAGCAGCAAGTTTCTCCATCCAAAGAACAGTAAGAAACACAACGAGCACAAAGATTTTGGTTAAAAAACAGTCAAAGAATGAGGTTTGTCTTAGATTTTTTTCTAAAAGACCTCAGTTCCTGCAGCAAGAAGCTGGGTACGATTTAAGCCCCGCCAAATGGGTTTGTTCCTTTTTACGTTAAGCTGAACGGGACACTTTTTGAAACTGTCCAATTTTCCGTACTTCACTCTGAAGCAATGGAGATAAAGGAAGATGTTCAAGCTGGACAGGTCCCATAGCACCATCTTGATGATCTCACAAGCTGGAGGAGCGTCTGGCAACCGTGGAACCTTGGAAATGTAACATTCTATACCGGCTGGCAACTGCCGTCTTGTTTCAGCAAGCCTGGAGCAGGTACCACCTCCTTCACTTGAGCGTATTTCTGTCCGTTGGAGTTTTGTTTCAAAAAAGAAGCAGAGCTAAGGTTCTGAAGGTATAGTTTTTGAAAGAAAAGTACTGCTTTCAGGATGAGAATACGGTTTGCCTGACTGTTGATAGCTTTAATGTTTTCGTGTATGTTCTGGCAGTATTAAGAGAGTGGAGGAGAAGCACAAAAGGGGAAAATGGCCACAGCTGGGAATGACTGCAATTTCCATTTTTATTCCCGCTATGCACAGGTAAATGCTGTAGATTTTAGAGTGGTTTGTATCCTTGATTTTCTTGACATGTCATGTTGAAGGGGAGGTTTATTGTGTAAAGTTGGAAGTTGATATGTCACTCTGCCTGGGTTATGGCAGCATCTGTAGATCAAATATCTGATCTTTGGAAGTGGTGAGAAGAGCTAATGATCATCTAAACTATGGGCAATTTCTCCTGGGAACTCTGCTCACATACCCAAAGAACACACAAGTTAAAAACCGCACATGAGGATAACTCATCACTTTCTTATTGAACCAACATTATATTGATTCTGAATAAATAGTCCATGTTTGTAATTTCTGCTTATAGCAACTACCTGAATTTCTGCAAAATCCGTTATTTAACACAAAGTCCTTCAAAACAGGTTTGTTCTTCAAAGAAACATTTATATTGCACCTGGTGAAAATCCGGGGGTGGGTGTAGGGCTCTCTGTCATTGCATCCATTTCAGCACTGGGGATTTAGGTGTTAATACCTGGGTAATGGCCTTTGGCTCCAGACCCCATCATGTCTCAGGGGATGGCCCAGTCGTACTGACTAGAGACCAAAAGCGGCGTGGTTTTGAGATGCTGCTCCTAGAGCCAGCTGTTAATGTCTGGAACTGGGTGAAACTGACCTTCAAATATTCAAATATTTTCAAATGTGACTTTGTTTTCCTCTAAAAAATTACACAGAAACCCGTTAAGAAATAACCGGCAACTTGGCACTTACAGATGTCAGCTGGGATGTTGTTCATACCCAGGATACAAACCCACGTGTCTATTTGTCACCATAATACTGTTATACCTGGACTACTGAATCACCTCCCCCGTTAATTAAAACCAAGAATTTTTAAAAGAGGACGTTCACATTTCAGGCAACGACTAGAGCATGGGAATCTAGCGTGACTTACCCACAAAGTCGTTTTCCTCATGGGGGTTCCAGGTGCAGATTCTGTCGCTGTGAAAAAACTCTTGGCTGTGTTCACAGCAGCACATCCCGTATTAATCCGTTTAGTCATTTTTTATTGTTGTATTTACAATACCTGAAAACTGTTTTCTCCTGCAGCAGAAGAACAGCAACATCTCCTGTTTCTGGGAAAGACAACCCTCAGGCTGTCTGAGGATCACTTGTGCATTCCATCATAGCAAACCTCGTTATATAAATGGACTTTTTTTGCCACCTAGCAACAGTGAGTAAAACCATATTCTCAACAATTTGTTCGTGAGAGTAAGTAGATGCAGGAGAATGTCCTCCTAGTGCTTACTTCCTGTGCTTATGTTGTATATGTTAAGGTCAAGATGTGCACCATGGCAAAGAAATCAGGTATGATCTGCTATCCCAGCAAGTTGAAGGCAAAGAAAGGAAATTGGTATTTGAATAGGGTTGCGTATGATTTTTTTTAGCTGTCATTTTAGGGATCTTCCTAAGTGTCAGTGACATGAAAGATGAACTCGCAAACAGCAATTTAGGTTGCCAAGGTCCACAGAGTAAAAGTGTTGCTTTACTTGGGTATTTGCTAGATCAAATCTTTCTAGTAGTAAAAGTGGTGAGTAGGCAGGTGATGATGTAAGAGAAACGAAAAGTAGTGTGTGTGGTGGTGGGAGGAGGTTGGTAGGGCCACGAGTAGCAATATCTGTTGACAGAGCACAACATGTGAGATGGATGAGACCCCCCTCAGACAGATAACATCAGATTACAATGCTGTGTGTGCAGGTGTACTTCCAGTTCATCGTTTCGAATAAATTTTTCAGGCTTGAACACTGGATGCAGGCTATTGAAGTACAGTACTAGTGTACAAGGCAGTATAATATCTGAAAATCAGAGTATTTATGGAAAAAAAAAATTATAAGTTGGGATTTTTCCCTCAGTCCATTCTAAGAAGAGCTCTTGTCTACCAGGAGTCCTAGTAGACAGCCGGAACCTGGAATGGGGTAAGACTCCAGGGCAGGGAACCAAGACAGATGTCAGAAATTGGGGGAAGCCAAAGTGAGAGCAAGTCATCGAACCATAGAATAATATAATAGTTTAGGTTGGAAAGGACCTTAAAGATAATCCTGTTCCAAGTCCCCTGCCATGGGCAGGGACACCTCCCACTAGACCAGGTTGCTCAAAGCTCCATGCACCCTGGCCTTGAACACCTCCAGGGATGAGGCATCCACAACTTCTCTGGGCAACCTGGGCCAGTGCTCAGCAACCTCAGAGTGACAAATTTCTTCCTCATGTCTAATCTAAATCTCCCCTCTTCCAGTTTGAAGCCATTACCCCTCATCCTATCACTACATGCCCTTGTAAAAAGTCCCTCTCCAGCCTTCTTGTAGGCCCCCTTCAGATGCTGGAAAGCTGCTATAACCTCTCCCCCGAGCCTTCTCTTCTCCAGGCTGAACACCCCCAACTCTCTCAGCCTGTCCTCCCAGCAGAGGTGCTCTGATCATCTTCGTGGCCCTCCTCTGGACCCGCTCCAACAGGTCCATGTCCTTGTTATGTGGAGGCATCCAGAGCTGGACACAATAGTCCAGGTGGGGTCTCAGAAGAATGGAGTAGAGGGGCAGAATCCCCTCCCTCGCCCTGCTGGCCACGCTTCTTTTGATGCAGCCCAGGATATGGTTGGCCTTCTGGGCTGTGAGCACACGTTGCCGGCTCATGTTGAGCTTCTCGTCGGTCAGCAACCCCAAGTCCTTCTCCTCAGGGCTGCTCTCCATCCATTCTCTGCCCAGCCTGCATTTGTGCTTGGGATTGCCCCGACCCAGGTGCAGGACCCTGCACTTGGCCTTGTTGAACTGCATGAGGTTGGCGTGGGCCCACCTCTCCAGCCTGTCCAGGTCCCTCTGGATGGCATCCCTTCCTTCCAGCGTGTCAACCACTCCAGGCAGCTTGGTGTCAATGGCAAACTTGCTGAAGGTGCACTCAATCCCACTATCCTTGTCACTGATAAAGATTGGTTCCCTTTAATCCTGACTCTCAAACTCTCGGTTGGCTCCTCATCTATCCCTAGGTGGAGCTCCATGCACTCATTCCAGGTGGTCATTGGCATAGAGGGCAACACCCCCTGCTTGTTTCCCCTGCCTGTCCTTCTTAAAGGGCCCGTATCCCTCTATTCCACCACTCCAGTCATAGGCGCCATCCCACCACGTCTCTGTGATGCCAATGAGATCATGGACCTGGAGGTGTGCACACGTCTCTAACTCCTCTTGTTTACTCCCCATGGTATGTGCGTTTGCATAGAGGCACTTAAGCTGGGTCCCCGTTGAAGGTGACTTAGTGGCTGGAATGGCTGCAGTTCCTTTGTGCTGTTCTCCAGGTGGCCTTCCTTTGAGGTGTTTACCTGTGTTTCCCCATTGGCTCCTCTTGCCTCAGGAGCCCCTGGCTCCTCTTCATAAGACTACGAGTGTGCTGCAGTATACCCAGCACATCTTGGAGCAAGAGGCTGAGGGCCCTCGCTCGCGCCCCATCCCTCATACCTTGGAGTGTCGTCCCTTGGCTTGTCACAGCCATCCTGATAACACCCTGCGAGTGTCCCTGCACTGGCCCAGCCTTTCCTGCCTCAGAAAAGCTCCAGAAAGGCCCGGTTTGCTGCCAAAAAGGGGTTCCGCTGCGACTGTGCCTGTACCAGCACTGCTCATTTCAGCGAGTCGGCATGGCGTGTCATAGATGGATGAAGAAGTGGACTAAACCAGAGTTGTTCCTGGGCCTTATCTCCAGAGCTGTGGACAGGTGTCACCAGAGAACTCCAGAGAGACCTCTAGTCAGAAGCAAACACCTTGAGTTCCTGAAATTCCCCCAGGAAAGGGTAGCCTGTCATATCTGGGCATGTTGAGCCTAACTAACCCCACGGCAAGGGGTTGTGTGCTCTTTCTGTGAGTGCCCATACTGCTTCCAGTGCAGTTTCCACTTCCCCCGTGTCGGCGCCAGGCAGCTGGTGCTGCCGTGCCCACCACATAGGCATGACATTGGGTCTGGTGTGAGTCAGAGACTGTGCCTAAGAGGCACTGCGGACAAGGGCATCCTGTAGAAGAGCAACGTCCAACAATCAGAAAGAGAAAATGGACGCAGGCCTTTTCCTTTTTACTGCAATATGGATGAATTCAAAGTTCGTGTGCTGCACAATAACATTGCAAATATGAAAAGTGCATTGATTCGTTTTAATACTTAGAAATCTTGTTAAACGAATTCAAGTTTGATTTGGCTTACACTACCCAGGGCTAATAATATCCTATTCTGGACACTGACAAAGGCTCTATCAAGGTAAAGTGTTGTATCTTACTTTCTCTGGCATGAAATACAACAAATCTGATCTGCAGGAGTGTTATTGAAATGGGTTTGCTAGGATACACATGCTGCTCCTAGGCAAGCAAGAGATGCGGAAGAATAACAGCAAGTGGAATAACAGAAAATGCCCACGCTTCATCTTATTTCTTTGATATTTTTAATATAATGCACAGAATCCTGATTGTATATAGAGCTGCAAATTGGTCAGCTTGAACAGTACAAATAGACTTACCATTTTTCATCATTTTTATTTTCAGTCCGTTGCATTTCCTGGCTCTCAGAAAATGCTATCCCTGTACTGGAATGGTTTTGCTGCAAATATTATGGGTAGATATAAATTCCTAAGGAAAAGAATATCTTTTCTGATTTTCTTCTAATTAAGTGCAAATTATTTTTGTGAACTTGATATTCTTTCTCAAAATCTACATTTTGTACTTAGTAAAGAGAATTGTGATTCAGAAAATTGATAGCAAAAGAACGTCTACAAGCCAAAAAAAGGTAATCTTAGCATTGCTAAATCCTCCAAAACTGATGCCTTGAGGAGCGATACAGGCCTGCCTATTATTCAGCATGTTTAAACGAGTTTCACAGGTGGGGTCTTGAACTCACTCACTTCAGCCCAGGTATTACTGATTGTGTGTTTCCCTAAGCTGTAAATATCTTAAAAGGTATTGGAAGAAAGAAGGTTTCTGCCTCAAATTAATCTATCCACCAGCTGGAAGAGACAGCTAGCCTTTTTAAAATAGCGTAGAATGGTCAAAATGTTCCTCTTTTCAAAAGGCCTTATTCAGCACTGCCTCATCTGTCCATTCAAAGGAGTGAGTGCCCGTGATTCTTCCTACTCTCTGTAGTTGGAAGATGCTCTCGGAAGAGAGCGTCTTTCCTACTTTCTTGTAGTTGGAAGACGTCAACCTCCGCAGAAGATTTTTCCTAAAAGGCACAATCTGTCTATTTAATGATTCCTTCAATATAATGATTTAAAAACTGTACCTGCTGCTCTGAACCTGGACTTGATATTCTAGTTCCCTCCTAATAAAATAAATATAATGTTCTTGTCTGCAGATGCCCCATTGCCACAGGGTGTACAAGAAGGGATTCTGCCTCATCATCAAGAATCACTCAGAAATCAAAAGAATATTTTACTACCCATTCACCCTCCACTGATTATAAACCTCAACGACGAGGAGGATGAAGAGGATGACGAAGAGGAAGAGAGCTGTAAAGAGTTTTTTTCTCTCTTTTACAAGGAAGCAGAATGGGTTTTTTGGACTCTTGCAGTGTATACATCACAACTGATGTATTATAATAACAATTACATTGTTAGAAAAGAGTTGTTAACAGGTTTTGGAAATAGCTTCCAGCTAATCCTCAAAATATTGGAACTGGTAGTCCCCAGATGTGAGTGAGGCAATGTTTTCTAACCCCTGTGAAATGCCTAGCTGTATATTTCAATGGTGGTACAATTCACTTCTTTTTCATTCAATGAAGTTTAAAATGTGATCCACTATTCAGATGATGTGATCCACCATTCAAAAATTCTCAAAATTTGGGGATGAAATCACAAATTCAGGAGGTACTTCTTTCCCAGGAAACAAACTTTGGAACAGGGGCTGTAGACACTCATCACTGAAGGTGAAGTCACAGGTTTGTTTACAAAAGATAGCCGAGTGACTTCAACTTAAATAATTTGTTTGACTGATTTCCTAAACTCTGAAGACAGTCTCATTTTATTGCAGAAAGTTACTCTTGAGTCTAGCGAAGAGAAACCAGACAAAACTCTTCACTAGATTAACTGCAGTGTCTATATGTATATATTTACATTATTATTTATTCCCTTTTTGTGAACTGTAGTTAAACCGTTGACTGTATCTCACTCAGAGATGAGAGATTCAGAGTGATGGAATGAATTGCACATTCCCAGAGCGTGGGAGAACAACCTACTCTCCTGCGTGCACCCTGCAAATGACGGTGTTAGTTCTCAGGCAGCCCCGAGCCGCCTTTGCTTTTCCCGCTGTCCTTTGTGTGAGCGGGCAGGGCTGCCTGTTAGGGCCTCCAAACTCAGTTTCAGTCTGAGTTGGCCACGTTAACTTCAACAACAGAAAGAGCAGGGCTTTGCTCGTCTTAGTAGCCTGAACTGAGACAGATAAGGAGCGCTCATTTCACCAGCTCTGCTGGCAGGCGTTACAGGACAGTAACTTTGGGCAGAGGTTTTGTGACAAGTGCTCCCTGGGGACATGTTTAGTCACAAGATTTCCTTTTGGGTGTAAATGAAGGACTGTTTTGCAAATAAGGACTGAAGATTTTTTTTAACTCATTTTAAACCAACAAACATTAACTTCTTAATAGGTGTTGTAACTGCAATTCCATTGCACTTGGCAATACCTAATATTACGGAATCATTTTTCTGTCCAGAAGCAGAGGTTGCAGTGAGAAAAGAAACACCCATGACAGAAATGAAATTCATTGTGGTATTTGATTATTAAGAATTATTGAAGGCCTTTGTATAGATAACTAGTAATCTTTTAAAAATCTGTCCTATAGATGTTTCTAATTGGGTGCCTAAGACTGCTGCAGATATTGAAGAGGAAAGAGCAATAAAGGAAATGTGCTATAAATCTGGTAAGTATGGAATTAGTCACTCCTTCCTAAACAGCAGTGCTGCCAATATAGTAAACTTTGCATTTTTTTTCCCTCTTGGGATATATTTAGCTGAGTATTACAAGATTCCGTACCCTCACGAACACCAATCAACAAAACCTGTGTCTTCACCTCAGGAAAACAAGCTATTACCATTGGAAGCGACCAGGCGAGACTTGCAGAAAGGCAAGTACTTTCCATCTTCTCAGACAATGTTTACCAGTTTTTAAATTACTGTTAGAGGGAGAAACTATGACATCATTTGCCCATCCTCCCCGCTTTTTGAACTTGGTGATGATGAAAGATAGCATATTACAAAGAGGATAGAAAGACTTTTAATTTTCCCCCATATATATAGGGGATCAGGCCTAGTACCAGGTCCCAAAGAGTGGTGCTCAATGGATTTAAATCCAGCTGGTGGCCGGTCACAAGTGGTGTGCCTCAGGGCTCAGTGTTGGGACCATTTCTGTTCAACGTCTTTATTGATGATCTCGATAAGGACATAGGGTGTATCATCAGCAAGTTTGCAGATGACACCAAGTTAAGCAGGAGTGTTGATTCCCAGGAGGATAGGGAAGCTCTACAGAGAGACTTAGATAGATTGGATCATTGGGCCAACATTAATGGTATGAGTTTCAACAAGGGCAAGTGCCAGGTCCTGCACTTGGGCCACAATAACCCCATGCAGCGCTACAGGCCTGGGGAAGTGTGGCTGGAAAGCTGCCGGGCAGAAAGGACCTGGGGGTGTTGGTGGACAGCTGGCTGAACATGAGCTGGCAGTGTGCCCAGGTGGCCAAGAAGGCCAACGGCTTCCTGGCCTGTATCAGGAATAGTGTGGTGAGCAGGACTAGGGAAGTGATCATCCCCCTGTACTCGGCACTGGTGAGGCCCCACCTCGAGTTTTGGGCCCCTCACTACAAGAAGGACATTGAGGTGTTGAAGCGTGTCCAGAGAAGGGCTACAAAGCTGATGAGGGGTCTGGAGGACAAATCTTATGAGGAACGACTGAGGGAGCTGGGGTTGTTTAGCCTGGAGAAAAGGAGGCTGAGGGGAGACCTTATCACCCTATACAACTACCTGAAAGGAGGGTGTAGAGAGGTGGGAGATGACCTCTTCTCCCTGGTGAAAACTGATAGGACGAGAGGAAATGGATTCAAGTTATGTCAGGTGAGGTTTAGATTGGATATTAGGAAACATTTTTTTCACTGAAAGGGTTGTTAAACATTGGAATAGGCTGCCCAGGGAGGTGGTGGATTCGCCATCCCTGGAGGTGTTTAAAAAAAGGGTAGATGTGGTAGTCGGGGACATGGTTTAGAAGTGGTTTTGTCAGGGTAGGTTAATGGTTGGACTTGATGATCTTAAAGGAGCCTTGAAACTTCAGCGATTCTACGATTCTATGATATTTTCCTTCATCTTTTTTCCGTTTCCTCTTGATAGTATGTACTATGTCATAAATTTGACAAGAAGCCTACAGGTGGGATTCTGAGTCTTGTATCTTTCTTTTTGGCAATCTTTTTCAGACATAACAATAATTATACATCTTTCCCTTTATTTTTACATTGCTAATAGAGCTTCATGCAATCTAGTACAGTACATCACTGGGGTTTTTTTTGCCTTTCTACTTTCCGTTTCCATGGTTTCTCTGGATAATTGTGGTTTTTCACCTGTCACTTCATCAAGAAATTAAGTGGTAAATAATGTAAATAATCATAAGTTAATCAGGTGATTTTATCTTGCCAGTTCCAGTCATCTCTCCTAAGCTGGGTTCTCCTCTTCAGGTGCCTCCCTGCCTTAATTTCCAATACAAGGAACCTTCTTTCAAACAAAGTAACCCCTACTTTCAGATGAATAAATTTAAGTTAAATGGATCCCAACATCACTGGTTCATCTCAGGGATGAATAGTAGTTGAAGAATAGAATTTCTACGTTGATGAAATGTGGACAGATTTGTACAGAGATTACAGAGAAAACATTCTTCAAGTGAAGAATACATCTTATCAAATTTCCAGGTTACAAAAGGATAAAGCATTTAAAAAAAAAAAAGGTGATCAGCATTTTTATCATAGAAACAACCATTACTATTTTCTCTACCTTTATTTTCAGCAGTGCCTGAGCCATGTGGTGGGAAAAGAACCAGCTTGAAACATACAAAAGAACCAGCTTGACATAAATAGAAGATTTTGCACCCAAATGGAAAACTACGGTAATACTTACACGTTTTGTATAAATTGCAACTTTTGAGATTATTGTGCAATTAGTAATTGGAATTAATGGAAATAGTCTGGAATCAACAGAAAATCAGAGTATTAATGATAATGTTTTTTAACCAAGCATTACAGAAAATGGTTAGTCATTACGCAGCATGCTCTGATGCAAATCAACTGCCTAGAACAAAACCATCATGTTGCCTTGCCTCTAGTGCTTTCACAAGCAGAGATAAAGGAGGGGATTGGATTATAGACTTGTTGAATCTAAAAGCACTTGATGCCTTTGGGAAGGTTTTCAGCATGGGAACATTCACTTTGTTCAGGTCAAGGATGTCCATGGCAGAATTGCCTCATTTGGAAGATCCTGTGAGCCTGATGCAAACACTGCAAGTTACAAATTATCTTTACCAGAGAGAAAGTCTGTATTTAATACCAGCTTGTATGTGAGAGACAATGTAGGATTCACCTGATGCCTTCATTGACACTTCAGCTGATGTAACATTCAATTCACGTATCAGACTGAGAGTCTTTCCTGGACCTCTAGCTCGTCTCTCATGTAGCCGGAATTAAGAGGCAACGTCTATGTTTTTTTCTATAGACAAATACCCTTCAGGACCTTACAACGCACCAGCTGGGAGGAGAAGAAATCCACATGCAAACCCCTTGTCTAAGTATAAAACAACTATTCAGGTAACTGTTTGACAGAAATGTTTACAATTCAGTCTTTTTAGTAAAAGCAACATGCCCCTCCCCACCTAGGAAATGTAAAGGCGCTCTTCAAACTTGCCCAGCCGAAACCCTGCAAGATTGTAAGCAACGCTGAGTAGTCTGAAAGAGCAGTTTTGTTGGTGTGCAGACATGTAATTCTGCCTGTATGACTAACCCGTGATTTCTGAGTTTTCACAACATTACTGATATGAAAGCAAAGTACGTCCTTGCCTTTCAAGTGAGGAGCCAGAAGCAGTGGGGTTTGGCTTGTCGCACCGGCCAAAGCACAGCAGAGACTCTATGAGTGCGATCTGTTTGTCTCTGTTCAATTGCTTGTGAAGCGTCTGCAATAGCGGAATGGTGATCAGCCCAGTTTCCAATTCATAAAAGGACTCAGGCTACAAAACATTCCCGAGACACCCTAAGGACCATGGAAACATTTTACAAGTGTCTCAAAAGCAGAGGTTAGAACCTCTATCTCATGCCTCATGTTGAAAGTTTACCTCTTAAAGCGTTTCTGAAAGAGCACATAGTTTTACTCCAACAAATCATGCACTAAATGTTCTGTCTCTATTTTGACAGCAGAGCCAAGAAGACACAGAAGTGAATAGAAAAGGAGAACAATACATGGAGAGGAGAAAGAGATGAAGCGAGTACTTCCATTTACAAGAAAAATCGAAATGGAAAGGAGGAAGTTATCAATTGGAAAAACTGGATCCACTGGAAAAAGATGATAAAACTGCAAATTCCAAAAATGAGATGCGGGAAGAACACCACAAAGTTTCAAAACTGATTACAAATTTAAAAAGTATGCTCTGCATGGTCACATATAAATGTCATCAATACATTCACTAAGTTTAGTCTGCTCTGAAAGCTTCCAGTTGAAATGATTGTTACAGACTATGTTTTTATGTATAATTACTAATATGAATAAATACGATTAATTTTTTACTTAGCAGTTTCAGAGGACTTTTAACGTAAACAGCAACAGCAATGCATTCTAGGAAGTAGCTGTTTTGGTGTGAAAGCCAGATTCTGAGATGGTTCAGCTGTTTGTCAGATGTTTGGGTGCTCAGTCTCAGTTTGATCTTGAGATTTTGCCATTTTCGCTGGGCATCAGAACTGTGAACTGAAAGAAGTTCACAAGAAAACTTTCAGAATTAACTGAAAAATGCTTTTACATGTATTTTAAAGTACAAAAGACTGGGTAAAGACTGAGAGGAAGAATTGATAAAGGTGTGGAGGGAGCAATGCTCTTGGAGTGCCGTGCTCCCCTTGGCGTGCCTTTTCCAGCCCCACAGTCCCTGGAGCCGGAGGCTTCGTGGCTCTCCGGACCCGAATCCTGACCATAACTGAAACTCGCGGCTGAGGCTGAGCTCCCAAACACTGTGGTGTGGTGGTGCAACACCACCACCACCCCCCGCCCCACTTTTGCCACTCGGTGCTTGGTGCGATTCCCCATCCCTGGGCTACAAACCAACCCAGGAGGTGTCAGGCACATGTATCTGCCAAAGAGAAAGGACCAGAGTGTTAAGGCACCCCTGCAACGTGCCTGGCTCCTGCCTCCGATGTCGCTTGGGACTGTCGCTCTCTGACAGCCTACCACATCTGTACCTGGGTCATGGCCCAAAAGGGGGCGATTCCAGAACTTGCAGATCTGGCAAGTTCTGGACTTGCACAGCTAGTGGAAAGTACCAGAATATTCCATCGTCCAGTTGGGCTGGAGTGGAAAAATACCCAATGAAAGTAAATTATCTCACACCCTATAAGCAGCGATTCTAGCGAGACCCTTAGAGCTCTCCTGGATGGCAGTGAGCTGTGGCCAGCACCTCCCCTGAGTCAGGGCACTATTCAGGCAGACACCTCGAGGACTGGAGGGCCGGGGCAAGTCAACCCCCGTCGAGTCCCAGTTATCACCCACTGAGGGATTTCTTGAGATTTTCAGCTGACATGGGCCAAACCTGTACCTGTTGTGGAATAATTACTAAAAATGATCGTTAATACAGCACTGGTCACACATTAAGGAAAGGTATAAAATCAAAAGGTTTCTAGGGTAGAACGCAGCCGCAGCTGGTGTGTGAAGAATCCGCTACATCTGCGATTCCCTGTACAATATTGCTTGCAGAGCAACACGGGGAGTGGAGTGGGGTGGAGACTCCAAGGCCAAACCCTGTGATAATCCAGCAAACATGGGAAAGAGATGGCACCAGGGAAGAAAAACAGTGCGAAGGATGGAGCAGAGTGGAGACACTGCAGCTAAACCCCTGTGATAAACTGGGAACTTGAGGGCCAAACGGAGCCCTCGGAGGTCTTATGGAGCTGATAAACTGCTACTTGTTCCGCTGAGCCAATGATCTGTCATTTTTTTGATGAAATGTTGTCCTTTGGTGAACTTTGCTCGTTAT
This sequence comes from Vanellus vanellus, assembly GCF_965231255.1. Lineage (NCBI taxonomy): Eukaryota > Metazoa > Chordata > Aves > Charadriiformes > Charadriidae > Vanellus > Vanellus vanellus. Next base: position 693,428 of record NW_028127638.1, on the reverse strand, counting down.
AATGTCATTATAATACCAAAACACACCTCCATCCCAAAAGCTACACGTCTCCAAGGTGCGACCACTCCTGCTTGAGTCTGCGCCCTGAATTGTTCGTAAACTATACCTTTAAATGCGAGGTGAGAAAATTTTACACCAATCGTAATGAAAGTATTTATGACTCGAGTCACTCAAACTCCACCTTGACGATAAAAAAGAAGTATAAAAATAGCCCAAGAAAGGGGGGATGTGAGGGAAGACACCATCGTGGACTTCTGGGACCAGTCGACGGCCTGAGCCTCTCTTCCCCCCATAAGGACGCTCGTGGGTAAGATGCAAACACTTGGCTGTACCAAGTGCTTCCCCAGGAAACCTAGAGATCTCTACAGAGTGGTTTTATAGCTTAGCGCATTTCTAACCGAGCTGTATTACTGACATCTGTAGTATTCGCACGGGCTTTGCAGACAGTCACTGACACCGGGAATCCAAAAGAACTTGTGTCTCTGTTGTTTGAGCAAACTGCACTGTGTAGGCAGCTCGTCTTTTGGGTTTCTCACGCAACGCGACCGAAGCGTGGCCGTGTTAGTTCATGAGCATGACTGGGCTGAAGGTGCAGTGCGCTATTAGTGTACCCAGAACCGTAACAGTTTGATATATATTAAACGTGCCTGATAGTGGTGAATTGGGCATCACTCAGAATTTAACCCCATCTCTGGGGCGGCCCCACGGCCTCCTGCGAGGCCAGGAGCAGCGTTTCCCTCAGGGCTGGAGCCCCCTCCTTCCCCCAACCCCACTCCTGGGCAGCCTTTTCCTCCCTCCCACCTTCTCCCCACATCTCAGCGCTGGGGCAGCCCCACAGCCTCTTCCAGGGCTGGGAAAACACTCCTGCCCTTTCTCTTCCTGTGGGTTTTGAGAAGAAGAGGCCCCGTCTCCCCAGCCCACATGTGGGGTCTGGGCAGCTCCACGCCTTGTGTTTGAACCGGGAATTGGGATGTTTCAGTTTTCTTCTGCGATCAGGCCTGGTTGTGAAAGGGCCAGCTGTAGTGGTTAGGCTTTGGTGGGTGAGGAACAGCAAATCTTATTGAACTTTTCCTTTTTTTAGGTTTTGTTTAGGGGTCTCGTTGTCCTCACACCCTCGAGTTCTGCTCCAGGTCAAGCGAAGCCCCATGGAACTGGCCCTAAGGGTGGCAGTGGCCATGGACCAGCACCCCTTTGGCATGGAGAACATGGTTTATTTCAAGGTGAATCTCCCTGTTTTTTTCAAAAGCGGGGGGCTGGTTTGTAGCGAGGCTTAAAACCCCGAGTTGTGCCTAAACGTGGGACTGATTTCAACCTCAGGGGCTGCGACTCCTTCCATCTCCGACTCACAGCCCTGGCTGTACTGTCACCGCGCCGGGCTCAGCATTCTCTTGTATTTTGGAGGTTTTTTTACAGATCGGCAGCAGCCGGGGATATTTAGCAGCTGTGTATTGGTGGCAGAATCCATGTCGTTATGTGTGTGATGTGTGCTCAGATCTGGTGGGACAGTGAAGAGATAACAACCGGTGGTGCTGTCAGTCACGTCCTCTGGGAGAGACGGTCAGGGCCGTTTGTAGCTGTCCCACCTCAACTGCGAGATCTGTCTCTGGAGCTGCCAGTGCCAAAGCTGCTCTTAAGGCAGAGAGCGATACTGGATAACCTGCCTTTTCTTCGGTGCCTTTTCTGGGTCTCCAGTCTGTCTGCTCTGTTTGCCCTCTGCCTTGGATCGCACCTTTTCTCCTTTCTTGACGGAAACTGACCTTCTGTTGGGTTTTGTTGCATTTCTAGTGACAAATCTGCTCAACTTCGCCTGCTCCAACATTGTGCCGGGGGAAAGAGCCAACCTGGAGCATGCCTTGCACCGCCTGCATGACGCTCTGGTAAGAAGCAGCTGGTTTTGAATTCCTACCGGACTAGGAGAGCCTTTGGCACTGGGGTGAGCTGGGAGTTGCTCCCGAGTTTTCTGTTCCGCAGGCTCAAATCCCTTTGCTAAAGGGGCAGAGTTCTTGCGTGCTGCCTGTTGGCCGCCATCTGCATTAAGGTCTCGTGGGGTGACAGACGCCATGTATCAATAGGAGTTTGTTTTGTCTCTTGTCAATTCTGTGACAATTTGGAGAATAGAAGTCCTCCTACTCCCAGTGCTGGGAATGAAGGAATATTCGCTAAAACCCGAGGTCTGCCCCGGAGAAACGTCCTGTCTGTGCTTGACAACTGCACCGTCCCTGGGTGCTCCTTGCTGAGCAAATGCCTCCAGCCTGACCCTGGTGAAGCCCCGAGTGGGTCTGCTTTGCTCCCTCTTCTTCGAAGAAGGGATTTCACAGTGCTGAGCTGCGGCAGAGGACTCGGCGTCTGCTGCGTCTGCACGAGGAGGCTCTACCTGCAACAGGGACGAGCCCAAAAGGACTCGAGCAGTGAGCAGTCTTCTCCCGGAGGTGGTGGCCATTGGGGTGCCACAGCTTGGTACCCGGAGATCTCCGCAGGTTCTGGTTTCTTAAAACAGATCAGTGTGGATTGAGGAAATATTCCCATCAACTCCCGTGTGGGGAGGTGACCCCGACACGCTGTTGCTGAGCATCGACTGAGCACCGTCTTCCCACAGTGGGCTGAAGAGTTGACCTTTTGGCCCCTCCTGAGGGGGAATCTAAGTCTTGTTCTCTGAACTCCCGCAGGAGGGTCTGGAGATGCTGCAGTCTGGGGCACCCCAGCGACCTGAATCCCATCCCCTGGCTGATTATCATTACGCAGGTAAACTGGAAGCAGAGCTTGTTCCTTCTCCAGGAATGCGAGCGGGTACTGCTGTTCCCTTTGTTCCGATTCAAAAATGTGGTTTTTAGAAACGTGCGAGCAACGGTTTGTGTTCTTTGGGGTGGGGAAAACAGTCATTTTAATCTGTTCTGGTGGGGTTTTGGCATGGGGAATTCCTCGACCCTGTGTTCCAGCCCACTGTTTTCCTGTGTGGTGACGCCCCACGCCACCGTACGCTCCTCCATTCCCTCGTACTCCGGCTTTATGGCGTTCAGGGCTTGCTCTGCTGGCAGCCATAACTGCTTCTGCTAAAGAACTCCCTGCAGCGTTAGCTAATTTCTCTTTAAGGAGGAGAGATTTTGATGTATGAGGAATAAATGTTCCGGGTTTCCTTGAGGCTGCAAGTGGTCTTATCATTTGCACGTGGCTGTTCATTCCCAGGCTCAGACACTTGGACGCCTCTCGAGGAGCAGTTGTTTAAAGAGGCCTTTTCTGTACACCAGAAGGATTTTCACCTGATACAGAAGAAGGTAAAGCCGTTAGACCGAGGCGGGTCTCGGGTTGTTAGCGTGGAGGGGAGTTTTAACCCAGAAAAGTCGTCTTTTGAATGGTGTGTTGGAATCCTGTTCTTGGGATGCTGCTTCACGCTAAAAAGACACTGGTACAAGACATAATGTGCCCTAATGTGTAATTACCACAGAATATTTCATCTCTCTGGTGCAAAATACCAGAAATACTAAAAGATTACTGACACGTTCCGCTGACCACCGGTGTGAAACGTACAATTCTGCCCTCCCATGGCTTCTTTACAGCCCTTTCAGAAGAAGGAGGCTCGTTTTCTGCCTGATCTCTCCCATACGTTGTGCTGTGAGAACCAGAGAAAAGGGGGGACAGACAAACAGCACTTGAGAGATTTGTTGTGGGTCTGCGCCCTAAATGTTTTCCTGCAGTCTTTCCCTCATCAATCGCTTCTGTTTTTCTCCCAACAGATTCAGACGAAGACTGTGTCCCAGTGTGTCGAATACTACTACACCTGGAAAAAACGTGTCAGATTTGCCAGCGGTCAGGCTGAATGGACAGAAGAAAAGCTGAAGGGAAACAAGGAGGAGGTGGAAAAGGCTGAAGAGAAGGTAGAAAAACTGCTGGGGGTTGGTGCGAGGTGTCCACTGAGGACAGTAGGAGTTATACGGCTTTTCTTTCAAGGTCTGTCTTTGCAGCCCCTCCTCCCCATCGAATTTCAGCGTTTTTTCATCTGTTTCATGTTCAGAGGAGTTCAGCAGGGCAGGCTGGCACTGACAGAACGCGTTACACCCAGCACAAAAAGAAACCCCTCGCTGCCGTAGCCGTTGGGGGTTGTTTCCAGCTAGTTCTTCACTTTAGCTGTCCCCCTTGCTGAGGAGAAGGAGAAATGAGTAAAGGCTGTCTGCTTTACAGGCTGCTTGCAGCCCGAAGAAGAGGTGCCGGCTCAGGCCCAAGGAAAACACCAAGAAAAAGCAGAGGAGTTGTGAAAAGACGCCCCGCAGCACGGGCAGTCCCTCCCGCTGTCCCCATGACTCTCCGTGCTGGGGTGGAGGCAACAGCAATGTGGCTGTTTCCCTGCAGAGAGTGTGGAAGGTTAGCTGGTCGTTTTTCTTCTCGAAACTGCTGCTTTGGGCTCAAACCAATGGAAACTTTCAAAGGCGCCCAGGGGGAGCGGAGCTAAGGGCAGCTGGAGGGTTCCCCCTGCCCCGCAGCCTTCTGGCGGTATTGTTTGACTTTTAACCCAAAGCTCTGTGTTTTCTGACGTGGGGAGACCCTCCCGCCGAGTCGCGAGGTTCGGACCAGACCCCCTTTGCTTTCTCACCTCCTCTGGGAGAGGAGTCCCGGCGCGGCTGTATCCAGCCTCAGCCTCCGACTGGGAAGGAGAGTCCGGAGCGCCGGCTCTGCCCCAGAGTGGCTTTGTTCCAGCTCAAGCTGGGTATCTCCGAAGAGAGAGCCCTCTCACTTGTCTTCCGGAGCCTTAAAAGGTCTATTCCCTGAGGTGTTCAGGCGCCTCTGTGTTCTGCATGCACCGACTTTTTGTCCCAGCAATTTGTTTAATAGCCGCTTTTCCTCTGCGCTGATTGGAGCGACAATGCAGTGGGGATTGTTTCTGCTCGTGCAGTTTCACCCTCCTCCCATCCAGTCCGCACTTGGGTCTCCTCTGTCTCCTGACTCTCTTTGAAGGCCTTTTCCTCGAATTACAGGCTTGCTCCGCTTCATCCGGTTGTGCAAGAATCCCAGCGTTTCTCTATTTTCACTAAGAAGAGGTTCCACTAAAGTTCCTTTTTGCGGTTTGCGGCCCGAGGGCTTCCACGCTGCAGTCACTCGTGCCAAGCAACATCACTCATTCCCAGCAAAGCTGCTCAAGTTTCAATCCACCTTAATTTTAAGCAATCACACTGTTAATTCTCCTATTTTAATCCCCAACAATCTCTCTTGTTTAACCAGTAAGGTCCCACCCAGCCAGGGGTACCGGCAGAAACTGTGTAGGACCACGCAGCAAAACACAGCAGAAACTCACAAAATAAAACTAATGAAACGTGGTCTAAGAAACTAAAAAAAGAAATTAAAAATTCCCGTTTGTTTTCTCCCTTCCAGGGTGTTTGGGAAGGTCAATGGGAGGAACGCTCACATGAAATTCCATCGCCTGTGGGACGATTGGAAGGCCCCAGCAGCGTTTTTAAAGGGAGGTGAAGCTGAGAAAAGCCCAGATTGTGACCTCCTCCAGCTGGCAACTGGGCAACTGTCATCTCAGACCACCAACGAGGTCAATTTACTCTGTTTAGAAAACCCCACCGACCTCTAGCAGGGGGCAGCACCTGAGCTCTGCAGAGGATCCACCACCACGAGGTCGCCCCCACTCCAGAAAGACCCAGAAGAAGCAAACAGCAGAGAAATAGTTATCGTATTTAATAGCGTTTCCCCCTTAGGTGATAGTCCCGTGTATGTCTTAGGTCTTCGTTAGCCATCTTTTAGGTCTTAGTTTTAGGCTTTAGTGTTCTTCTGATAGGAGTAAGGTTTGGTTTTCTTCTGATAGGAGTAAGGTTTGGTTTTCAGGAATCATGAAATTTTCAGAGTTGGAAGGGACCTCTAGAGATCATCTAGTCCAGCTTCCCAGCTAAAGCAAGATTGCCTAGAGCACATGACTCAGGACTGCATCCAGGCGGGTCTTGAAGATCTCCAGAGAAGGGGACTCCACAACCTCCCTGGGCAGCCTGTTCCAGTGCTCGATCACCCTAACCTTAAAGAAGTTTTTTTCTTGTATTTGAATGGAACTTCCAACTTGTGCCCGTTGCCCTGTCACTGGGAACCACTGAAAAGAGTCTGGCTCCATCCTCCTTCAACCCACCCTTTAGATACTTAGAAGCAATAAGAAGGTCTCCCCTCAGCCTTCTCTTCTCCAGGCCAAAGAGTCCCAGCTCTCTCAGCCTTTCCTCATAAGGGAGATGCTCCAATCCCTTAATCATCTAAGCTGCCCTATGCTGGACTCTCTCCAGTAGTTTCCCATCTCTCTTGAAGTGGGGAGCCCAGAACTGCACACAGTATTCCAGTTGTGGCCTCACCAGTGCAGAATAGAGGGGAAGAATGACCTCCCTCCACCTACTGGCCCCAGTCAGATTCAACACTTGGCTCCAAATAGGCTGGAAAACTGTCCTTACCCCAATGCACCTCAGAAATCAATCTGCATGAACAGGGAACTGTCACTCTCTTTGCAAACTCATCACCGGGGGAGCTGAAAAAATATTTATAAAATCTATAGCTACTTAGAGTCCAGACGATAAAAAGCACAACACAGGTCCCATGAGAGAAACTGCAATGGGAAAAGGTCTTGCTTTGATTAGGTTGCTGGATAACAGCTTCAAGTTAAGGGATTTCTTGAGCTACCGCAACCATTTGCTGATTGTCCTCCTCTTCCTTCCCCTTTGCTCTTCTCCTCACAAATCAATGGCAAAGGACACAAAGGGACAGACTTCCTTCATTGTATCCAAATGCCCCAGTGCTTCACATGAACACATTTTAAGGAAAAGAGCAACAGAAGTGACTGACAACATGGAAGAAGACTGGGCAATAATCCATTTAAAAAAACCCCCAGACAATTAAACAACACCAGAAAATGCAATTGAAATGCCTCCTCTCTTCTTTGGCACTTGGGAAACTTCATCTGGACACTTCTGTCCCCCTCCTGGTTTCCACAGCCCAAGAAAAGACTTGCTGTGGGCCCAGCCCAAAACCTTTGGGATGATGAGGGGCACACAAGAGGCAGGCAGAGGGAGCTGCCTCTGGTCTGCATCAAGAAGAGGAGGCTCGGGGTGGACCCAGCTGGTGACTACAGCTGAACAAGTGGCACTAGGCCCAGAAGAAATCCCAGCTAGACAAAATGAAAAGATTGTCACCATGAGGCTCCTCAGACACAGCACAGCCCAGAGGGGTTGTGAAGCCTGTCCTTGAAGGTACCCAAACATGACTGAACTAAGTTCCAAGCACGGGATCCAGCTGGGGCTGCTCTGAGCAGAAGCTTGGACTGAAGACCTCCAAACGTCTCTACCAACCTCTACGCTTCTGTGGTTCTTCGAAGGTGAGCTGTCCTGCCTTCCCCAGATGGGCAGCGACAGCCACAACCTTGTGGAAGGCGGCCTGTCGCACTACCACCCAGACCCCTACTTCAGATGAAGAGCCACTATCAAGCATGGGGGGCTTTGCCACTTGCAGGGCACTGGGTCGGTGGGAGGGCACTGAGGACCCCCAGCCCTCCTGGAACACTGTTGCCCTCTCGGGCAAGCAACATGACGGGCAGGAGTGAGCCCCAGGAAAGAGGCTTTTGGCCCCCTCGACCCTCCTCCTCTTCCCACATTTGGGCACGTTTCAGGCCACAGCTCCCCCCCGCCCAAACATACCATAGTTGGCCACATGCATCAGCCACAGTCCCAATCAACATCACAACGGCTTCCCGATGTCATCAGCCACCTCACACTGCCTGTTCTTGGGGACCTATAAAAGCAGGGGTCCCTGCAGCTGGCCCACAGTTTGCCAAGCTTCCAGGCCCTCGGATGCCAAGCATGCTTGGAAGGAAGAGGAGCTGGAGCAGCGAGGCGCATGGCTGCCCACCTTTGTGTGGAACGCCGCAGAGCCGCTCCCCGCAACCGCAGAGGAGGCAGGCTCATCCCAGGAGGAGGAAGCAGAGGCGGCACACCACTCCTGATGGCACAAGCGTGGATGACCTCGATTCTATAATCAGAGGCATGGAGCGCCTCACCATAAGCTCACCAGGAGATGACACAAGCGCGGCTGACCTCGATTCTATAATCAGAGGCATGGAGCGCCTCACCATAAGCTCACCAGGAGATGACACAAGCGCGGCTGACCTCGATTCTATAATCAGAGGCATGGAGCGCCTCACCATAAGCTCACCAGGAGATGACAGAAGCGCGGCTGACCTCGATTCTATAATCAGAGGCATGGAGCGCTTGACCATAAGCTCACCAGGAGATGGCACAAGCGCGGCTGACCTCGATTCTATAATCAGAGGCATGGAGCGCCTCACCATAAGCTCACCAGGAGACAGCGTGGAGCCCAAGCGCATCTGCCTGCCAGGGAACAACCAGAGCAGTGAGGCAGATGGCCGTCCACTTTGGCCACAGAGCCACTCCCTGCAACCAGGGAGGAGGAAGGCACCTGCCAGGAAGAGAAAGCGCAAGCAGCGGAGGAGGAACGTCACTCCTCATGGCACAGGTGCGAGTGACCTCGCTTCCGCGATCAACGGCACTCAGCGCATGGCTGTAAGCCCACGAGAGAACGGCGTGGAGCACAAGTGCATCTGCCTGCCAGGGAGCAGCCGGCGCAGCGAGGCGGATAGGTGCTCAGCTTGCCGTGGGATGCCACAGAGCCGCTTCCGGCCACCATCGAGGAGGAAGGCACCTCCCAGGAGGAGGAAGCGCAATCAGAGAGGAGGAGGAACAACAACATCATCACCCCCCATGGCATAATTGTGACTGCCCTGGCTTCTGCAATCAAGAGCATGCAATCCACAGCATGCGATCAACTGCAACACATTTTATGTCTTTAACTTATTAAATTTAACTTATTAAATTAACTTATTAACTAAGTTGGTGAATGTAAAAGTTCTGGGACTGATCTTGCTGTTTGTGCCGTAACTAATTTAAGCAATTAAAACTCGTTCCGCTTGGTTGGTGGTGCTGTTATGGCTGGAGAGACCCATAACATTTTATTGTCATTCTATCACCCGATGAGCCCTCCCCACCTGGGAAAGGGAATTGGGTAAAACAAGGAAACCCGGGAGCTGAAGTATAAACATGTTTAGTAGAGTTAGATTAGGTAATTAACATTAACAGCACATTCTCCTTTTGCTCCTCATCACTTGTTCGTAAAAAAAACTGAAAATCAAAGAAGCGGCGGTGTGTTCACACCTCCTCCCTAAGCCCGCTCCTCGCTGCGGGTGCTGCCAAAGCGATGCCAAAAGGTGGGAATTTGGGGAAAATACCTGGCACGGTATTGAAATACAGGTCCAAAAGCCCCGCGGGTGGATTTAAACCACCACTGCCCCACGGAAGGGCTCCACGTGCGGATTCCTGCTGCAAGTCTTGCTGCTGTTCCGTATGGCTTCAAAAACCTCAAAGTTCTGACGCATAAACAGAATCTGGACCAGATTCTCTGGCACCAGGACGGCGCGCCCATGCTCCAGGGCACCTTCCCTGGCAGCGAAGGCCTGGTCTGGCAGGAGGGCGGTGGATGGGGATGGCGAGGTACTGCCGGCTCAGCCGCCCCGCGGCCGGGAAGCGATGCTCATTGTTCTGCCACCAGTGCAGCGGCTGGTGCTGCGCTTGCAGAGGGGCTCCAGGATGTAGTTTTCCAGTTGCTGGTGGATCTCGGGGTTCTCTCCATGGCGTCCTTCCCCAGAAGGATGTCGTAGCTGCTCTGAGACGGGGCGCTGGCACATGGGTCCTTGCGAGCAGGCAGCTGGCTGCCAGCATCTGCACCTGTGGCTTTGGAATCCGAGTTTGACACCCCAAACAGGGTGGCACATGGGGACTGGTGGTTGCAAACCCACAACAGCATGGTTCTCACTGGCTGGTGCAGCTCGCTTCTCAGGCTGGGGCTGAGAAACCGCATCTCCTGGAAGCGCTACCCAAAACAGAGGCATCTTCGGGTCTGGGGTTCCCCTGATGGTGCTGGGGGTCCTTTTATGGTGTCCTGGTTTGTGCTGGATGGGCCCTTGAGGACACTGCGTGTCCGCTGCGGTGTCCTGGTGCTGTAGTAAAATCCCTAACATGGGTTCAATTACAGCATGTCTGCCTTTACCAAAGACAGCAAACTCTCCTTTGGAGCAGGGAATTTGAACACAGAGAAAGGCATTATGTGCAATCTACTCCTTGGTGTATGGATTGGACAGGGAATCAGTCAAAAGAGAAGATAGGAAAAATTAATTTGCCTCCTGCTTGGATGGCAGAAATCTACAAGAGGCAATAGAAGTCGGATGGTTGAAGAAGATCTTGCTTGGCTTTGAGTTTGCCCGGACCAGATGGCTGCAAAGCCTATTGCGAAACCCAGTCATTTTTGTGATCGTAGTGATTTTTGTTTGTGTTTTGTTTGGATGTCTTAAGAGCATCGTTATCAAGCGATCATCTTAACCTTATGTATTAGTATGTGTATTAGGAAATGAGGCTCACTGAAGTACAGAAAGACTTGGGTAAGTCTCAAGGGGGGGGGAATTGTTGTAGTAAAATTGGCATAAACTAGGAAAATGAAATGTAAACTGTAATTGAAGCAACAAAGGAAACCTGCTGCTGCTCAAGCCCTCGATACTGCCCCAACTCTATTTATTTACCTAATGTCAAAATAGAGAAATAGTTAGTAGACACGATTTCTCTATGATTCAGTTAAGGAACTACCCAGCAGACAGTGTAGCACTGTTGATAAGCAGGGTATTCCTATCAAGAGAGCGACGAACTGTAGGCCTGGTCAGCAAACCCAGAAACCCACTTGGAACTGCCAAGAACAGAGGAAAAGCAGGTAAAAGGTGGTTCCGGCCAGGGGGAGATGGTGACCACAGACTCATTGACCACCTCCCCAAATGATACCACCTATTAAAAAGAAGGAAAAAGAAGACAGAGTCTGCACACTCATTTACTCATTTACCCAATCATTAGAGGGAATAACAGTGAATATGTATTAATTGTTTGAATATGTAATAATCAATGTGTAAAAGTGGACTTTTGGAACTAAGGTGTGAGCGCTCCTGTTTTGGGACAAGCACCCATTTCTGCACATTAATGGCATAAAATTAGAAATACCTCTGCTCTGTGTGTTATTGGCTTGCCCAGCAGGTAAAGAACCCAGATTTGGGACGCCACTGGGCTGACTGTAAGGGGTCCTGGGCTGCCCTTATGGGGTCCTGGGGGGGACTCTTGCAGGCCAGAGGGAGTCTGGGGCAGCCCTTCAAGGATCTGGGGGTCCCCTCTGGTGCCTCTGGGGAGGGTTTTGTGGCTGGAGAGGGCCGAGCTGGTTTCAAGAGGTGCTTCCTCCCTTTCCCCAGCCCACCCAGCTCCCCCGACACCACCACCCCCCCAGGTTTGTGGGTGCCAGCAGTGCCAGCCTGTCCCACTGGGTCGGGCACTGAGGGGGGCACAGCCCCAGCCGCGGGATGGGAGGAGGAACCATAGCACCAGGGATAAAACGTTGGTCTCTATTTCTTTAACATTTCCCATGGGGAGCACCCCAGGGTTCCGCGGCTGCACCACAGATGGTGCCATGAGGGACTCCAACATCCCCCCCTGTGGAAAGATTACTAAAAATGATCAATAATACAGCATTGGTCACACGTTAAGGAATGGTATACAATCAAAAGGCTTCTGTGTGAGCCAACTCGGGCAGGACGCAGGAATGACCACAAGACCACGGATGAAAGACAAAGAACAAATGTGATCTCAATACCTCGCGAATCGGGGAGTCTCCGCAGCAACGCCCGGACAGAGGGACACACGCAGGGGATGCAGGTGCCACAGGGCGGGAGAAAGTCCTTGTTAGCAGCAGTGTGAGCTCCAACTCGCTCTTCTCGCCTGCTTTTCAAGGGTTCAAGCAGGCATAGTTTTCCACTGTGCTCTGACCTTCTTCAAGACCAAGGCAGTGATCTCCCATATGCCAGATAAGGTGTCCCTAAGCCCATCCCAGGCTCACGGTATCTAAGTGCAGATATTCCATCTGCGAGCACACGGGGCTGAATTAGTGTGATAGATGTGTTGTCCAGCACCCCAGGTGCGCGTCACTTGAGCGTGTTTACAGTCCTCCTCGCCAATCTTCTGTTACTTTCCCACATTCCACCCCCTCGCTCAAGAGACCGCTTCTGCTGGGGCTGACAAAGTTGGAAATGTTCATTCAAACTTGTGGGGTGTAATACAGAGTAATTTACAGAGGCATGAAATAAACACACATAAAAAAAGAAATAAACAACTCTCTTAAGTAAAGCTTTGAATCAGGTGTCCCATTCCTCCTGTCAAGAAATTAAACCCCTCAGCCAGCCGGGCACCGCCAGTACGTTGTTTCACTGGATGCATTAAGTCCTGGAGGATTTTGAATGTCTTGCTTCATGCTGACTGCTTCCTCAGTTATGTTGGAACAACACGTGTTTTCAAAGTCGAAGCAGCATTTCTGACGTCGAGGGAGGAAACAGTCCACCATCAGTTGGGTTTGTAATATTCATTGGCGTACAGCTGTTACCTACTCAGAAGAGAGAGCAATGAGAGACATTAATACCAAAACCACTTTGCACAGTGTAGTTCTATAGTACAGCTGCTGGGGTTGATGTGCCACGGAAACAAGTTACCAAAAGACCTGCAGCTGCTAATCTTCCCTTGATACAAAAGGCAGATGAGTTAGTGACAGTAGAGGCTGACCAAATCTAAGTATTTGCCTGTTGGTTTGTCAGAGCTGTACCCAGGGCATGCGCTTGTAGCACAAGACTACACAGCACGAGTGGCCAACCTGTGATAGGGGAGAAAAGCAGCAGTGTCATCTCCTTCCAGTGACACATAGACGTCGCTCCAGCTCCTTCAGCCAATATTACTCTAGATTTGATACCCTCATGTGGGCTAATTGCCCATACAGACTGGAGAGCTGTGGCGCGCACTTTTTCAGATGGAACTTCAACGTGATGTTGTGTTTGCAACACCGTTCCGATGCCGTCTCCTCTAGATAAGACGCAGGTATTTGTCGAAGGTACCTGAAATACAAGAACTCGAGAATCTGATACTAATAAGTGATGTCAAATAAGAGGGGAAGTTGGGGTATAATGTATTGTGGAGCCTTGTAATGCCTTGGACCAAAATCCTACAGGTTCTTTCTCATTTCTTGTCCCAATCATCTGCCACAATCCCGAGAGTGTATCATCTGGACTTGTTCCTTCTAATTCAAAAGGATATCCTTGCTTAGGAGTGTATAATTGCAAATGCTCAATCAAAGCATTTTTGCAGGCATCAGAGGCTTCTTGTTGCTTGGTCCCCTGCCAGAAAACTTTCTTCCTCATTAATTTCTGCAGAAGGCACATTAATATCACCAAATGTGGGAAAAAGTTCTCCAATACCCTAAAAGTCCCCAAAGGGTCTGTAACTCTTTTACTGCGATGGGCACAGGAAACTGCTGGGCTGTTTGCTGTACCCGATTTGGTATTCCTCTCATCTGTCCATGCCAAACTATTCCCCAAAATTGTACAGTAGCACTCGGACCCTGTACTCTCTTGGCATTCATTGCCCAGCCTCAGTCCTGCAAATGCGCTTTCAGCAATTTGGCAGCTGCTTCACTTTCTTGTTATGACTCAGCCAGAATCAATAGATCATCAATAGAACGGTAACCAGTAACAGTCCCCGAGCATAGTGCTAAATCAGCTGCTGTCATTAGGCGGCAAATGGAGGGACTGTGTGAGTATCCCTGAGGCAATACTCGGAAAGTACAGTGCTTTTGTTTCCAGGTCACACCTTGCAGTGAGGGGGCAGGCAGGGTGGAGGGGGGTGAGGAGTTGGTGGTGGGGCAGGGGGCGGTTGGCTTTTTTTGCATAAACGCTAACTTTTGCCATCGTTGAAACCTTTTTGATGCTGTGATCCCATCTATTTCTGGTCGGGGGATACTGGCTTGCACAAGATTATTCCACATTTGTTTCCTTGTAACCTGTGCTGTAACTCCCCCCGGTTTTGCCGGCTTTACTTTATTCACCACCTGCACAGATGGTCCCGAAATTGCAGCCCCAATTTCCCTCAAGGTGTTTCCTAGGGCACCTACATTACCCACAGCATTTGTCACATGGGGTTTAGTGAGGCAGGCGCTCCTCTCACAAACTGCACTTTGATACTTCTCGTCACTGCTAAACTCTCCGGATTGCACCCTGTACCCAACACATGAGCCATCCCCACCTGCTGCACCAAATTAGTACCTTTCTCCATTGCACACCAGTTTCTGAGGGACGACACTGATCCAACGGGTTCTGTATATGCTGCTGAAACTGCTGCGTACAACCACCGATACAACATCGGTGCAATAATGTCTTGCCTGGCAGGACCTCTGCCATTTTGCAGCTGAGCATATCCTCATTGTGTCTGATCATCAATGGCTATAAGGCTTACTAAATCTTTTCCACCTGCTGATAAAAGAATAGATGTAGCTCTACTACCCCAAGATTGCAAAATCCATGCCGGCATGCCTTCCTCACTCTTTTACTGATACATCTCTAAAAACTCCCTTAAATCTTTCAGAGTTCCTCATCTACATCCTCCTCATTAACAGGAGGTCCCTAGCAGGTACCTGCGAGCACGGCACCCACGTTGGTCTGCCTGCTGACCCTGGCCCCTAAGCCGGCTCCTGTCCCACCCCGAGCAGCAGGCAAGTCCACCTCCTCGCCTTCCCACACGGCCCTTCCTGAAGAACCCGTGTCTCTCCACTGCAGCTCTCCCGCTGTGCCATTTACCCACCACACCTCCACGGTCCCAGTGTGGTCACAGCCTGGTAATCACGTGCAGACTTCTGGCCCTGCTGGTGGTACTCCGCGCAGTGTGCAGGAGCGTGCCAGGCATGTCAGGGAGGTACCAGCTGGGCTGGTTTCCCACCCGGGAAGGGTGTGAGAGTTCAGGGGGCTGCACGTCTTTGCGCTGTGAGGTATGTGTGGACTCCATCTCCCTGCCCCTACAAGGAGTACTGGGATGACACATGGGGTGTGCACAATCCCTTTAGATTGATCCATGCCAGGCACAGGCCAGTCAGTCCAGCTGGGAACAGCCCCAGAGCTCTTGATTTTGTATTTCTAGGTGCATATCGGCAGCTGAGAAGCCACCCAGCCCCTTGGCTAACCGCCACCGCTACAGCCACTGCTCCCAGCATCTGCCCCTCTGCTGCGGTACCAGCCTGTAGTGCCAGGGAGGAAGAAAGAAAAGTGTATGATCATATGGAGAGGGAGAAGGCAGAGATACCCCACAGGCATCGCTCAGGCCACCCGCGGTGGGAGGGATCTGCCTGTGAGGAAGCCTCAAGGTGTCTGTGAAGTGGGAGAGGCCCCTGATGCCCAAGCCCAGGAGAAGGTCCCAGGTACAGCTGGTCAGGTGGGGCTGAGACCTTGGCTGTCCCATAGTGGTGTGCCCCCTCAGGGCAAGGCATCTTGGGGCAGGACATGCTCTCCAGTTTGGAAAGAGGAAGCTACAGCCATCAGAGGGATCCCTCTGCCTTCAGCCAGGACTTCTACTGCCCCCGTGGAAAGCCAATTCTGGGTGCCCAGGCAGTCCCCTTGGGGGTCAGGAAGGTCCAGCCTAAAGCCGGCCTCCAAAACCTCCTTCTGTCTGATGAGTGGTGTCAGAGATATCCCCCTCCTTCCCCCAGGGCTGCCCTCAGTGGAGGGATGGGTCCTGGAGCCAGGGGAAGCACCATCCCTTCTTGGACACAGTTACCAGGGGAGCTGCCTCTGCTGCTCTCCACACAGCCTGTTCTCAGTGACGTGCTGGAGTACGTTCCTCTGTGCCTGATGCAGCTCCAGCCTTCTGAGGACTTGGGCGGCTCGTGGAGAAAGGTGGCTGCAACAAGAGGGCAACATTATCCCTCTGCCGGAGACCCCTTCTTGCCACCTCAAGTCCACACGCCCACCCTGTCCCACATCCACCCATCCTTTAACCCTGCGGGTGGGTTTTGGGCCTTGGCTTGGGAGAGCAATCCACATCATGCCCGTGGTAGGAGACATCAGAGAGTGTCCTGTGCAACCCCAGGACGCAGGGACCCCCTGGGCATCTCTGCGGGGTCATGGCTGCTCGACTGCCCCAGGCTGTGGCCCGAGTCAGCGCACACTTACTCAGGCTGGAGTCTGCAGCTGGGCTGCTGCTGCCATCTCCTCTGCTGGGAGAGGCTTTCCAGCCTTCCTCCACCTCTGGCTGACCTCCTTTCTCCTGGGCTGGGCTGGAGGGTGGGGAGTCCAAGTGCCTCCAGTGCCGAGTGCCTGCCGAGGAGGAGATGCTCTCAGCAAACCAGACAGCAAACAGAGGTGCCCTTTCCCAGAGGACCTCCTGAAAGGAGCCTGCAGCGGGACCTGGGAGCCAGGAGACTCGGCACCACGTGCCCGTCCTCACGGATGGCGGCTGCTTTGCCCCTCGCACCCTGCCGCCCACCTCTCCTGCACGGGGCTGAGCAGGCAAAGCCCTGCCCTGCAGCTGGGGGTCAGTCCTGCTCCCACCCCCACAGACCTGCCACCCCGGCTGCCGCGACAGAGAGGGTGGCTGCTGTCTCAGCGCTGTCAATGGCTGCCCGTACCTGGGGCAGCTGTCGGTCCTCCCCTGCAGACCAGGCTTCCCACGCCCCCCATTCGGCCCTCGCTTGTTCCTGCCGCTCCTGTCATGGCATCTTCAACCCGTCCCACTCTGCAGACAGCTCCTGACCTCCTGGAGGGCAGGGAAACGCAGCAGGAGGCAGGATTAGTCTTGGCTCCTGGAGGGGCTTCCTTTGGCTCTGACCCGTGTTGGTGCCCCTGCCTCAGCCACTCGGTCGGCAGCGCTTTGCCCCTGACAGATCAGGGGCCGTGGAGTCATGCCAGGCTCCTCAAGTCCTGGCAAAACACAGCAGAGTGACCAAGACCTCCACTGCCAACCACCTGGAAAGGACTCGCACATTTTCCATAGCCCCTGTCCACAGTAAGGTGTTCCCTGACCACTCAGGGGGCAATAAAAGGCAGGAAGGGCGTGCAGCACCTTCCTTGTCGTGAAGCAGATCTGAAGGAGGTGACAATGAATGCAGGCCAAGGGATCCTTTCAGGATGGCTCTCTGCACAAAGAGGCCTTTGCCGAGTCTCAGACAGCACAGCAGTTAAAGCAAGGCAGGGCACGTACCTGCGGTGCTCTCTTGCAGTTTTCAGAGGATGGGAGGGCCACGGTGGGCCTGGCTGGAGGAGCTGGTGCCTGCCTGCCCGCCTCCTTGGTCCTGAGGGAGCTGCCTGGACACGGGGGGAGCGCACTGCAAAGAGACACCAGGAGGAGGCGGCATGAGCACGGGGCAGGTTGGCCTCCCGTGTGCATCTGGGATCAAAGCTTCCCAGGCTGGCAGAAGAAGCGGGGGAGGTGGGGCCGTTTCCCATGGCAAGGGGGGATGAGCCCTGAGCCCCTTCAGGCGGATGGGAGAGGACTGCACCTCAGGTCTGCTGTAAGGGCAAGTAAAGTGATGCAGGGTGCACTCAGCATCTGCCGTCTTCCCCACTCAGAGGCCTGCGATGAGGCAAACAAGCTCATGAAAACCATATGGCACGTGCTGGGGACCTCCAGAGTCCCTACAGCCACAGTGTCCAAAGGGGATGGCTCTCCTGCATGGCTGCAACTTAAACCTGGAAAGCAAATGATGACACAGGCTTGAAGAGGGCTGACCCCTACCCTCTGCAGCTCCCCAGCACTAGTCCTCCTGGCTGTCGTGTGAGGCGTGGCATCCCTCTCCCTCTGGGGCCATGCACGCCTTTTATTGGCAATCTCCCCCCAACACCAGAAAACTTGCCTCTCCGTGTCCTCTCCATCTGCACTTGGTTCTCTCTGCTGGCAATGACGGCAGGCTGGCTGCGAGAAATGCGATCACGATGCCCAGTCACTCCAGGAGAATACACACGCAGCCCAAACTCAGCATTAGTTAAACAGAAAGCAGTCCCTTCAGGACTGATCCCTGACTCGACGCCTAGTGTTGAGCCCCTACAACGCGTGCTCCTAAGCAGGAGCTGGCAAGACACCCGCTCGCTCGCTCGAGGGCTGCAGAAGAACGACACTCACTTTGGGAATGCATGGGGAACAAGCAGCTCAGCTCCAAGCTGACGGCCACAGTGCAGCAGCCCTCCCTCGCGCTTGCTGCTTGCCCTCAGCTCAGGGAAAAGGGATGCTCTTTGCAGCTCCCTGCCCAAAACTCCTCTCCGACGTGCTCCTGCTCTGCCTGTCAGCAAGGGTCCCCCAGCACAGCCCCGCTGCCTCCCGACCCCGCTCCTGGCTGTGCAGCAGATCTGAAGGGAAGCAGTAGGGAGCCCCTCAGCAGTGCCCAGCAGTGCCCAGGCCTCGCCGGGAAGTCCTGGCAATGCTGCTTTGCTGGGGTGACCTCCCTGTGCCATCAGCCTGCGTCACGTGAAGGTGTGTTATGACACCTGCAGGGAGGGGGCACAGCTGGGTAGAGAGGAAATAGGTTTCCCATCTTGTCCTGGGAATCAGCGATCCCCCTTTTCCCCAGTCCTTTCCCAAAAATCCCGACTGCCCCCTGCACCAGCATGTCTCTGCCACTGGCAGCCCGTCCGGGCAGGTGGGGTTTAGGGATGGGCTGCGGCTGGGCAGTTACGAGAGAGGGCATTGAATGCCTCTGGGATGCATCGGCCCCTCCAGTGTGCTCCAACACTCCTCTCCGCTGCGTGTGGCTGCTGCGGCAGGAGTAGGATGGGCTTTACGGCACTGCTTTTGCCTGGGACGGAGTTAGTTTGCTCCACAGCAGCCCAAATGGTGCCCTATTTTGGATCCGTGACCAAAACAGTCCTGATAACACAACGCAGTTTTAGCTGTCGATGAACAGGGCTTGCACAGCAGCAAGGCCTTCTCTGCCTCTCATGCTGACCCACCAGCAACTAGCCTGGGGGTGGGCAAGAAGATGGGAGAGGACACAGACAGGACAGCTGACCCCAACTGACCAAAGGGATATCCCACACCATAGGACGTCGTGCTCAGCAATAAAAGTTGGGGAAAAATAGAGCAAGGTGTTGGGGGAAGGTCTGTTGAAGGCTTTCGCGTTTGTCCTTCCAAGTGACTGTTATGAGTGATGGAGCCCTGAACATAATGAGTAGCAAAAGGTGCAGTTGCTCTAAATTTTGGCATCTGCTGTCATCTCAGTTGGACAAAGGAATTTCCCAACAACCTCCAAGGAGATGCCCCTAGATGTTGCCCCATCTCTCACAGTTGCTCCCTTAGAGCTTGCAGTTCCCTGCACGTACCCTGGACCAACTCAGTATCTCCCATGTCACCAGGTGTTTGTGTCTGAGCAGCTCACCACTGCCCTCCACCTCCAGTCATTAGCAGCAGAGCCCAGACAAGGAGCTCCCACCAGGGCGGCTGTGTTGTGCACACCTGAGCTGAGGCAAGAGGAATCCCACCTCCTTTGACAGATTTGTGGTGTGCATGGGAGGGAACCGAGTCCCCTCCTGTCCCCAGGACTGAAAACACCAGAGGAGGTGCCTCAATTGACTCAGCTGAATCCCTTCCCTCCTCAGGGGTAAAGGAGATCCCTCCCTGGCACTGTCTGGTTGTCCTGCCTAACGATGGGACAAGGCAAGACAATTCTCATGCCCAGCTGCTTTCCTGGAAGGAGAAATGACACTGCTGGAAAGAAGCCTTTGACCCCGGCTGAGAAAGGGAACATCAGTGATTCCTTCCACAAAAGGAGCAAGGAGACAATTCTGAGAGAATGAGGTAACTTCAGAAGGCGGCCACCCAGCAACCAAGAAAAACAAGAAATCAAGAGACCACCAACCAGAATGAAGCGATTGCACTTGGGCATTGGGTGATGGGCGGTATTTTCTGGGGAATCTGTCTGTAAGGGTATAATTGGGGTGTGCAATCTGCAGTAGGGGTCCCTCCCTGGAGGCAACAGCTTGAGGTGCTCTGCGTGTCGGGTAAATAAACCACCGAGTTACTCAGCAGACTGGCGACTCATCTTCTGTGAGCGGAAACCTGGGGCTGAGCCCTGTTGGGGTGGCACACACAAATTCCTACCACAGTCTCACTGGCAGCTGCGTAATTCCTGAAACAACAAGCCAGAGGTTTCTCCTGCCCTAACACCTACTCAGACACAGATGACATTACAAGCAGCTGCACAAGCCAGGTCCTGCTCCTGCCCTCAGGCAGGCACCTCTTCAGGCACATGGGACAGCACAAGCACATGAAAAAGCCAGGTGTGACCTTCTACACTATCACCTACTCGCCCAGCTGTGGCAGCACAAGCAGCTGCACAAGCCAGGGCCTTCTCCTGCCTTAAATCCTGCTCAGCCACCAGTGACCTCACAAGCACCTGCACAGCAGGAGCACCCTTACTGCCAACCCCCAAGATTTTGCCCCTCCATCTCCCTCTCCATTTCTGTCTCCCACTTCCCCAGGCTCTCCCCTCTCCCAGGCACCTTTCTCACCTGCTCCATGACATCCCAACATCTCCAGCTGTCGCTGTGTTTGTGTGGCAGATGGTACCTCAGAAGCATTGTCCCAGCCACATCACCTGCATCTCCTTCTGCTCTCATCATTACTGCGCCAGCTGTCTGATGAGCTTTTGCACCTCATGCACCCTCTCATCCTGCCTCTCTTCTGCTCTTAAACCTGCAAGAGAAGTGACAGCCAGGCGGTGCCCCCTCTGTGGCATCTTACCAGCACCTGCCTGAGATGCACAGCTGGTGGGAACTGTCACCAGCAGCCCCAGCATGGCGGGAAGTCTTCTCCTGGCACAGCAAGAGCTCTGGCCGTGCTTGGTGCGTACCGTGCTTCCTGAAGGAGAACCACAGCACTCAGTGCCTCCTGGGAAGAGCTGATTTGAAGGCAGCTTTGCTGCAGGTCCCCAGGCCGCTCCAGGGGTTCTTCCTCTCCCCCGGCTCAGCCACAGGTCCCACATCTGGCTCCTTCCAGCAGGATTTTGCAGAGCCTGTTCCAGCTGTGAGCACTGTGCCAAGGGCTCGGGGCACAAACAGCCCCCACCCCCGAAGGCCCAGCCCACAATGCGACTCTGTCCCCAAACTACTACACCTGCCAAACAGGCTCTCCCGCTACCGCAATGATCTTCCCTTTTAAGAAGAGCTTACGTAGTCGCACACCATGAGAGGGCGATTTGGGCTTCAGCCCCAGAACAAAAGAATTCCCATTACAGAATCTCAGCCAACACCTCCAGGAGCCTCTTGTCAGCGACCCACAAACACTGTGTTGCAAAGAAAGCTGACAGCTAATACAAAGTATCTTTTCCTCCACAAATCTTTGTTTCCCTCCTACCCTCAGACTAAACCAGTAATAATCAGACGATTATACTGTCATTACCACCGGTCTGAAACCCCTCCAAACCATCACTCACAGATGTCAACGTGGACATCTCTGCCTGACAAGAGATGACCGGCCCCAAAACTGGATCTTAGGGTGTCCTGGCTCTACTGAAGCCAAACCATTTAGAATAAGGATACAAACAAGTTTCAGAGAAAGCAGCATAGTTAGTGAAAGAGGTGAGAAATGTAATGTGTCTCAGCCACCCCTAATTTCACAGGAAGTTTCAAGAGTTTTTGTTTTTTTTCTTTTTTAATCACTGCCCAGCACAAGTGAAAAAGCTCCTCTTTCAAGGAGAACAGAAAACTACAAGAGTAGGACTGTCGAGATCTGAGCAGCTCAACCACTGCCACAGCATTTTCTGTCCCTATGAGCAGTCGTGCCCCATTCTGAGTGTCCTGGTTTGAGGTAAAACAGGACCAATTTTGTTTAGTAACTTCGCTTCTTAGCTGGGCCTCTTCTAACTCCTGAAGTTAACTGCATATTGTGCAGACAGTTCACTCTCTCAGAATGATAAGGCCAATTGTTTATAGCTGATGCCCAGGCATGGGATGCAGAGAGGCTCCTGCTTATACTTATTGCTATAACCCCCAAGGCCAACCAACTTTGTTATTTGCCCCGTCGGAGGGTCAGAAGCAGAAAAGCACAGTCGGGTCCCATCTGTAGGGAGGAGCGGACAGGACAGGTGACCCAAAACTGATCAACAGGGTATTCCATCCCACTACCTCATGCTCAGTATAAAAGGTGAGGGATCAAAGGGTCACGGGCTCTTCCTTCAATGGCCGACGTCTGAGGAGGACTCTGTTCGTCTGCCTGTGATCCCAATCCTGACTCCAGATCCGGAATCCAGTTCCCGTCCGTCACTGAGTCCAGCCTGGGACTGCCCCAGTGCCAGCCGGTGTTGCGATTGCCATCTCGGGAGCTTGATACGGTTTTGTATATATTTTTCATTATTGCTTTTTATTTTATTATTAATATTTCATTAAAGTAGTTTAGTTCCTTCTAAACTCATAAGTCTCTTTCCTCCTCTGCCTCTCTCTTTGAAGAGGGGTAGAGGGGAGCATCTGTCGGTCCCATCTTGGGTTCCCCAGGTCACCAGTAGTGGATTAAGGCCTAAACCACGACATTGAGCCACTCAGAAAGCGCCCACAAGGACCATCTCACTCACCGCCTTAATCACATCACTCCGATCTTCAAAAAAGGCAAGAAGGAGGACCCAGGGAACTACAGACCAGTTAGTCTCACCTCTGTCCCTGGGAAAGTAATGGAGCGACTCATTCTGGATGTCATCTCCAAACACGTTGAGGAACAGCAAGTTATTGGAAGTGGTCAACATGGATTTACCAAGGGTAAATCATGCTTGGCCAATCTGATAGCTTTCTATGATGTTATAACTGGTTGGCTGGATGAGGGGAGAGTCGTAGATGTCATCTACCTTGACTTTAGCAAGGCTTTTGACACTGTCTCCCATGACATCCTCATTAGGAAGCTGAGGAAGTATGGGCTAGATGAGGTGACAGCGAGGTGGATCGAGAGTTGGCTGCGGGACAGAACTCAGAGGGTTGTGATCAGCGGCACAGAGTCTAGTTGGAGGCCTGTAACCAGTGGTGTCCCCCAGGGGTCAATACTGGGTCCAATTTTGTTTAATATATTTATTAATGACCTGGATGAGGGGACAGAGTGTATCCTCAGCAAGTTTGCTGATGATACCATACTGGGTGGGGAGGCTGACACCCCAGAGGGCCGTGCTGCCATCCAGCGTGACCTGGACAGGCTGGAGAGCTGGGCAGAGAAGAACCTAATGAGGTTCAACAAAAGCAAGTGCAAGGTCCTGCACCTGGGGAGGAAGAATGTAAAGCACCAGTATCGGTTAGGGGCGGACCTGCTGGGAAGTAGCTCTGAGGAGAAGGATCTGGGGGTCATGGTAGACAGTAAATTATCCATGACCCAGCAATGTGCCCTTGTTGCCAAAAAGGCCAGTGGAATCCTGGGCTGCATAGGGAAGAGTGTGGCCAGTAGGTCAAGGAGGTCATTCTCCCCCTCTGCTCTGCACTGGTGAGGCCACAACTGGAATACTGTGTCCAGTTTTGGGCTCCCCAGTTCAAGAGGGACAGGGAACTGCTGGAGCGAGTCCAGCGAAGGGCAACTAAGATGATGAAGGGATTGGAGCATCTGCCTTATGAGGAAAGGCTGAGAGAGCTGGGACTCTTTAGCCTGGAGAAGAGAAGGCTGAGGGGAGACCTTATTATGCCATAGAGTATCTAAAGGGTGGGTTGAAGGAGGATGGAGCCAGGCTCTTTTCAATGGTTCCAAGTAACAGGACGAGGGGCAATGGGCACAAGTTAGAACACAGGAAGGTCCGTTCAAATACACGGAAACACTTCTTTACTGTGAGGGTGACAGAGCACTGGCCCAGGCTGCCCAGGGAGGTTGTGGAGTCCCCTTCCCTGGAGATTTTCGAGACCCACCTGGATGCAGTCCTGAGTCATGTGCTCTGGGCAATCTTGCTTTAGCAGGGGAGTTGGACTAGATGATCTCTAGAGGTCCCTTCCAACTCTGAAAACTCCGTGATTCCAATACAGAATTGCACAGGCATGAAAAATACCCCGTGATTCAACTTGTAGACACTGCAGTTAATCTAGTGAAGAGTTTTGTCTGATTTCTCTTCGCTAGACTTGAGAGTAACTTTCTGCAATAAAATGAGACCGCCTTCAGAGTTTAGGAAATCAGTCAAACAAATTATTTAAGTTGAGGTCACTCGGCTATCTTTTGTAAACAAACCTGTGACTTCACCTTCAGTGATGAGTGTCTACTCATCATGAGGGTTTAAGGGAGTGGTCAGAACAACACTGCATGTACGTGTCACTGAGCAGATTACTGTGCAGTGCGATGTTTGGCATCATAAGCACATACCAATATCTGAAGAATAAAAGGTGTGGAGTTGAGATCGTGGCTAGATTACAAAGATGCATATTTGTTCTATTAAGAAAGAATGCTGCATGATATTGGCACCTTTCTTATGGACTGGGGATGTTCACTATCTATCCCTTGAGTGTCTACAGCCCCTGTTCCAAAGTTTGTTTCCCGGGAAAGAAGTACCTCCTGAATTTGTGATTTCATCCCCAAATTTTGAGAATTTTTGAATGGTGGATCACATCATCTGAATAGTGGATCACATTTTAAACTTCATTGAATGAAAAAGAAGTGAATTGTACCACCATTGAAATATACAGCTAGGCAATTCACAGGGGTTAGAAAACATTGCCTCACTCACATCTGGGGACTACAAGTTCCAATATTTTGAGGATTAGCTGGAAGCTATTTCCAAAACTTGTCAACAACTCTTTTCTAACAATGTAATTGTTATTATAATACATCAGTTGTGATGTATACACTGCAAGAGTCCAAAAAACCCATTCTGCTTCCTTGTAAAAGAGAGAAAAAAACCCTTTACAGTTCTCTTCCTCTTCGTCATCCTCTTCATCCTCCTCGTCGTTGAGGTTTATAATCAGTGGAGGGTGAACGGGTAGTAAAATATTCTTTTGATTTCTGAGTGGTTCTTGATGATGGGCCGGAGGCAGAATCCCTTCTTGTACACCCTGTGGCAATGGGGCATCTGCAGACAAGAACATTATATTTATTTTATTCGGAGGGAACTAGAATATCAAGTCCAGGTTCAGACCAGCAGGTACAGTTTTTAAATCATTATATTGAAAGAATCATTAAATAGATAGATTGTGCCTTTTAGGAAAAATCTTCTGTGGAGGTTGACGTCTTCCAACTACAAGAAAGTAGGAAAGACGCTCTCTTCCGAGAGCATCTTCCAACTACAGAGAGTAGGAAGAATCACGGGCACTCACTCCTCTGACTGGACAGATGAGGCAGTGCTGAATAAGGCCTTTTGAAAAGAGGAACACTTTGACCATTCTACGCTATTTTAAAAAGGCTGGCTGTCTCTTCCAGCTGGTGGATAGATTAATTTGAGGCAGAAACCTTCTTTCTTCCAATACCTTTTAAGATACTTACAGCTTAGGGAAACACACAATCAGTAATACCTGGGCTGAAGTGAGTGAGTTCAGGACCCCACCTGTGAAACTCATTTAAACATGCTGAATAATAGGCAGGCCTGTATCGCTCCTCATGGCATCAGTTTTGGAGGATTTAGCAATGCTAAGATTACCTTTTTTTGGCTTGTAGACGTTCTTTTGCTATCAATTTTCTGAATCACAATTCTCTTTACTAAGTACAAAATGTAGATTTTGAGAAAGAATATCAAGTTCACAAAAATAATTTCCACTTAATTAGAAGAAAATCAGAAAAGATATTCTTTTCCTTAGGAATTTATATCTACCCATAATATTTGCAGCAAAACCATTCCAGTACAGGGATAGCATTTTCTGAGAGCCAGGAAATGCAACGGACTGAAAATAAAAATGATGAAAAATGGTAAGTCTATTTGTGTTGTTCAAGCTGACCAATTTGCAGCTCTATATACAATCAGGATTCTGTGCATTATATTAAAAATATCAAAGAAATAAGATGAAGCGTGGGCATTTTCTGTTATTCCACTTGCTGTTATTCTTCCGCATCTCTTGCTTGCCTAGGAGCAGCATGCGTATCCTAGCAAACCCATTTCAATAACACTCCTGCAGATCAGATTTGTTGTATTTCATGCCAGAGAATGTAAGATACAACACTTTACCTTGATAGAGCCTTTGTCAGTGTCCAGAATAGGATATTATTAGCCCTGGGTAGTGTAAGCCAAATCAAACTTGAATTCGTTTAACAAGATTTCTAAGTATTAAAAAGAATCAATGCACTTTTCGTATTTGCAATGTTATTGTGCAGCACACGAACTTTGAATTCATCCATATTGCAGTAAAAAGGAAAAGGCCTGCGTCCATTTTCTCTTTCTGATTGTTGGACGTTGCTCTTCTACAGGATGCCCTTGTCCGCAGTGCCTCTTAGGCACAGTCTCTGACTCACACCAGACCCAACGTCATGCCTATGTGGTGGGCACGGCAGCACCAGCTGCCTGGCGCCGACACGGGGGAAGTGGAAACTGCACTGGAAGCAGTATGGGCACTCACAGAAAGAGCACACGACCCCTTGCCATGGGGTTAGTTAGGCTCAACATGCCCAGATATGACAGGCTACCCTTTCCTGGGGGAATTTCAGGAACTCAAGGTGTTTGCTTCTGACTAGAGGTCTCTCTGGAGTTCTCTGGTGACACCTGTCCACAGCTCTGGAGATAAGGCCCAGGAACAACTCTGGTTTAGTCCACTTCTTCATCCATCTATGACACGCCATGCCGACTCGCTGAAATGAGCAGTGCTGGTACAGGCAGGGCCGCAGCGGAACCCCTTTTTGGCCGCAAACCGGGCCTTTCTGGAGCTTTTCTGGGGCAGGAAAGGCTGGGCCAGTGCAGGGACACTCGCAGGGTGTTATCAGGCTTGGCTTTGACAGGCCAAGGGACGACACTCCAAGGTATGAGGGATGGGGCGCGAGCGAGGGCCCTCAGCCTCTTGCTCCAAGATGTGCTGGGTATACTGCAGCACACTCGTAGTCTTATGAAGAGGAGCCAGGGGCTCCTGAGGCAATAGGAGCCAATGGGGAAACACAGGTAAACACCTCAAAGGAAGGCCACCTGGAGAACAGCACAAAGGAACTGCAGCCATTCCAGCCACTAAGTCACCTTCAACGGGGACCCAGCTTAAGTGCCTCTATGCAAACGCACATGGCGTGGGGAGTAAACAAGAGGAGTTAGAGACGTGTGCACACCTCCAGGTCTATGATCTCACTGGCATCACAGAGACATGGTGGGATGGCGCCTATGACTGGAGTGTTGGAATAGAGGGATACGGGCCCTTTAGGAAGGACAGGCAGGGGAAACAAGCAGGGGGTGTTGCCCTCTATGTCCATGACCACCTGGAGTGAGTGCATGGAGCTCCACCTAGGGATAGATGAGGAGCCGACAGAGAATTTATGAGTCAGGATTAAAGGGAACCGATCTTTGTCGGTGACATGGATAGTGGGATTGAGTGCGCCTTCAGCAAGTTTCTCATTGACACCAAGCTCCCTGGAGTGGTTGACACGCTGGAAGGAAGGGATGCCATCCAGAGGAACCTGGACAGGCTGGAGAGGTGGGCCCACGCCAACCTCATGCAGTTCAACAAGGCCAAGTGCAGGGTCCTGCACCTGGGTCGGGGCAATCCCAAGCACAAATGCAGGCTGGGCAGAGAATGGATGGAGAGCAGCCCTGAGGAGAAGGACGTGGGGTTGCTGACTGACGAGAAGCTCAACATGAGCTGGCAACGTGTGCTCACAGCCCAGAAGGCCAACCATATCCTGGGCTGCATCAAAAGAAGCGTGGCCAGCAGGGCGAGGGAGGGGATTCTGCCCCTCTACTCCATTCTTCTGAGACCCCACCTGGACTATTGTGTCCAGCTCTGGATGCCTCCACATAAGAAGGACATGGACCTGTTGGAGCGGGTCCAGAGGAGGGCCACGAAGATGATCAGAGCACCTCTGCTGGGAGGACAGGCTGAGAGAGTTGGGGGTGTTCAGCCTGGAGAAGAGAAGGGTCGGGGGAGACCTTATAGCAGCTTTCCAGCATCTGAAGGGGGCCTACAAGAAGGCTGGAGAGGGACTTTTTACAAGGGCATGTAGTGATAGGATGAGGGGTAATGGCTTCAAACTGGAAGAGGGGAGATTTAGATTAGACATGAGGAAGAAATTTTTCACTCTGAGGTTGCTGAGCACTGGCCCAGGTTGCCCAGAGAAGTTGTGGATGCCTCATCCCTGGAGGTGTTCAAGGCCAGGGTGCATGGAGCTTTGAGCAACCTGGTCTAGTGGGAGGTGTCCCTGCCCATGGCAGGGGACTTGGAACAGGATTATCTTTAAGGTCCTTTCCAACCTAAACTATTATATTATTCTATGGTTCGATGACTTGCTCTCACTTTGGCTTCCCCCGATTTCTGACATCTGTCTTGGTTCCCTGCCCTGGAGTCTTACCCCGTTCCAGGTTCCGGCTGTCTACTAGGACTCCTGGTAGACAAGAGCTCTTCTTAGAATGGACTGAGGGAAAAATCCCAACTTATAATTCTTTTTTTCCATAAATACTCTGATTTTCAGATATTATACTGCCTTGTACACTAGTACTGTACTTCAATAGCCTGCATCCAGTGTTCAAGCCTGAAAAATTTATTCGAAACGATGAACTGGAAGTACACCTGCACACACAGCATTGTAATCTGATGTTATCTGTCTGAGGGGGGTCTCATCCATCTCACATGTTGTGCTCTGTCAACAGATATTGCTACTCGTGGCCCTACCAACCTCCTCCCACCACCACACACACTACTTTTCGTTTCTCTTACATCATCACCTGCCTACTCACCACTTTTACTACTAGAAATATTTGATCTAGCAAATACCCAGTTAAAGCAACACTTTTACTCTGTGGACCTTGGCAACCTAAATTGCGGTTTGCGAGTTCATCTTTCATGTCACTGACACTTAGGAAGATCCCTAAAATGACAGCTAAAAAAAATCATACGCAACCCTATTCAAATGCCAATACAATTCCTTTCTTTGCCTTCAACTTGCTGGCATAGCAGATTAAAAATTCTTGGTTTTAATTAACAGGGGAGGTGATTCAGTAGTCCAGGTATAACAGTATTATGGTGACAAATAGACACATGGGTTTGTATCCTGGGTATGAACAACATCCCAGCTGACATCTGTAAGTGCCAAGTTGCCGGTTATTTCTTAACGGGTTTCTGCATAATTTTTTAGAGGAAAACAAAGTCACATTTGAAAATATTTGAAGGTCAGTTTCACCCAGTTCCAGACATTAACAGCTGGCTCTAGGAGCAGCATCTCAAAACCACGCCGCTTTTGGTCTCTAGTCAGTACGACTGGGCCATCCCCTGAGACATGATGGGGTCTGGAGCCAAAGGCCATCACCCAGGTATTAACACCTAAATCCCCAGTGCTGAAATGGATGCAATGACAGAGAGCCCTACACCCACCCCCGGATTTTCACCAGGTGCAATATAAATGTTTCTTTGAAGAACAAACCTGTTTTGAAGGACTTTGTGTTAAATAACGGATTTTGCAGAAATTCAGGTAGTTGCTATAAGCAGAAATTACAAACATGGACTATTTATTCAGAATCAATATAATGTTGGTTCAATAAGAAAGTGATGAGTTATCCTCATGTGCGGCTTTTAACTTGTGTGTTCTTTGGGTATGTCGTGGTTTAGGCCAAATCCACCACTGGGGACCCGAGGGACCCCAGACGGGACCGACAGATGCTCCCCTCTACCCCTCTTCAAAGAGAGAGGCAGAGGAGGAAAAAGAGACTTACGAGTTTAGAAGAAACAAAACTACTTTAATGAAATATTAATAATAAAATAAAAAGAAATAATGAAAAATATATACAAAACCATATCAAGCTCCCGAGATGACAATCACGTCACCGGCTGGCACTGGGGCAGTCCCAGGCTGGACTCAGTGACGGACGGGAACTGGATTCCGGATCCGGAGTCAGGATTGGGATCACAGGCAGACAAACAGAGTCCTCCTCAGACATCGGCCATTGAAGGAAGAACGCGTGACCCTTTGATCCCTCAGCTTTTCTACTGAGCATGAGGCAGATGGGATGGAATACCCTGTTGGTCAGTTTTGGGTCACCTGTCCTGTCCGCTCCTCCCTCCAGGTGGGACCCCACTATGCTGTTCTGCTTCTGACCCTCCAACGTGGCAAATGACAATGTTGGTTGGCCTTGGCTGTTTTGGCAATAAGTGTAAGCAGGAGCCTCTCTGCATGCCATGCCTGGGCATCAGCTATAAACATTGGTCTTATCACTCAGAGAGAGTGAACATTTTCTGCACAATATGCAGTTAATTTCAGTAGTTAGAAGAGGCCCAGCTAAGAAGCGAAGTTACTGAACAAAATTGGTTCTGTTTTACCTCAAACCAGGACATGGACTCTCTCCAGTAGTTCCCCGTCTCTCTTGAAGTGGGGAGCCCAGAACTGGACACATTATTCCAGTTGTGGCCTCACCAGTGCAGAGTAGAGGGGAAGAATGACCTCCCTCCACCTACTGGCCCCAGTCAGATTCAACACTTGGCTCCAAATAGGCTGGAAAACTGTCCTTACCCCAATGCACCTCAGAAATCAATCTGCATGAACAGGGAACTGTCACTCTCTTTGCAAACTCATCACTGGGGGAGCTGGAAAAATATTTATAAAATCTATAGCTACTTAGAGTCCAGACGATAAAAAGCACAACACAGGTCCCATGAGAGAAACTGCAATGGGAAAAGGTCTTGCTTTGATTAGGTTGCTGGATAACAGCTTCAAGTTAAGGGATTTCTTGAGCTACCGCAACCTTTTGCTGATTGTCTTCCTCTTCCTTCCCCTTTGCTCTTCTCCTCACAAATCAATGGCAAAGGACACAAAGGGACAGACTTCCTTCATTGTATCCAAATGCCCCAGTGCTTCACATGAACACATTTTAAGGAAAAGAGCAACAGAAGTGACTGACAACATGGAAGAAGACTGGGCAATAATCCATTAAAAAAAACCCCAGACAATAAAACGACACCAGAAAATGCAATTGAAATGCCTCCTCTCTTCTTTGGCACTTGGGAAACTTCATCTGGACACTTCTGTCCCCCTCCTGGTTTTCACAGCCCAAGAAAAGACTTGCTGTGGGCCCAGCCCAAAGCCTTTGGGATGGTGAGGGGCACACAAGAGGCAGGCAGAGGAAGCTGCCTCTGGTCTGCATCAAGAAGAGGAGGCTCGGGGTGGACCCAGCTGGTGACTACAGCTGAACAAGTGGCACTAGGCCCAGAAGAAATCCCAGCTAGACAAAATGAAAAGATTGTCACCATGAGGCTCCTCAGACACAGCACAAGGGCCCAGAGGGGTTGTGAAGCCTGTCCTTGAGGGTACCCAAACATGACTGAACTAAGTCCCAAGCAACGGGATCCAACTGGGGCTGCTCTGAGCAGAAGCTTGGACTGAAGACCTCCAAGCGTCTCTACCAACCTCTATGCTTCTGTGGTTCTTCAAAGGTGAGCTGTCCTGCCTTCCCCAGATGGGCAGCGACAGCCACAACCTTGTGGAAGGCGGCCTGTCGCACTACCACCCAGGCCCTTACTTCAGATGAAGAACCACTATCAAGCATGGGGGGCTTTGCCACTTGCAGGGCACTGGGTCGGTGGGAGGGCACTGAGGACCCCCAGCCCTCCTGGAACACTGTTGCCCTCTCGGGCAAGCAACATGACGGGCAGGAGTGAGCCCCAGGAAAGAGGCTTTTGGCCCCCTCGACCCTCCTCCTCTTCCCACATTTGGGCACGTTTCAGGCCACAGCCCCCCCCCGCCCAAACATACCATAGTTGGCCACATGCATCAGCCACAGTCCCAATCAACATCACAATGGCTTCCTGATGTCATCAGCCACCTCACACTGCCTGTTCTTGGGGACCTATAAAAGCAGGGGTCCCTGCAGCTGGCCCACAGTTTGCCGAGCTTCCAGGCCCTCGGATGCCAAGCATGCTTGGAAGGAAGAGGAGCTGGAGCAGCGAGGCGCATGGCTGCCCACCTTTGTGTGGAACGCCGCAGAGCCGCTCCCCGCAACCGCAGAGGAGGCAGGCTCATCCCAGGAGGAGGAAGCAGAGGCGGCACACCACTCCTGATGGCACAAGCGCGGATGACCTTGATATTATAATCAGAGGCATGGAGCGCTTGACCATAAGCTCACCAGGAGATGACACAAGCGCGGCTGACCTCGATTCTATAATCAGAGGCATGGAGCGCCTGACCATAAGCTCACCAGAAGATGGTGTGGAGCCCAAGCGCATCTGCCTGCCAGGGAACAACCAGAGCAGTGAGGCAGATGGCTTGTCCCTGCAACCAGGGAGGAGGAAGGCACCTGCCAGGAGGAGAAAGCGCAAGCAGCGGAGGAGGAACATCACTCCTCATGGCACAGGTGCGAGTGACCTCGCTTCCGCGATCAACGGCACTCAGTGCATGGCTGTAAGCCCACGAGAGAACGGCGTGGAGCACAAGTGCATCTGCCTGCCAGGGAGCAGCCGGCGCAGGGAGGCGGATAGGTGCTCAGCTTGGCATGGGATGCCACAGAGCCGCTTCCAGCAACCATGGAGCAGGAAGGCGCCTCCCAGGAGGAGGAAGCGCAATCGGAGGAGGAGGAGCAACATCATCACCCCCCATGGCATAATTGTGACCGCCCTTGCTTCTGCAATCAAAAGCATGCAATCAACAGCATGCAATCAACTGCAAATTTTATGTCTTTAACTTATTAAATTGGGTTGGTGAATGTAAAAGTTCTGGGACTGCTCTTGCTGTTTGTGCCGTAACTAATTTAAGCAATTAAAACTCGTTCCGCTTGGTTGGTGGTGCTGTTATGGTTGGAGAGACCCATAACAATTTATTGTCATTTAGGCAATCATTCTATCACCCGATGAGCCCTCCCCACCCGGGAAAGGGAATCGGGTAAAACAAGGCAAACCGGGAGCTGAAGTATAAACACATTTAGTAGAGTTAGATTAGGTAATTAACATTAACAGCACATTCTCCTTTTGCTCCTCATCACTTGTACGTAAAAAGAACTGAAAATCAAAGAAGCGGCGGTGTGTTCACACCTCCTCCCTAAGCCCGCTCCTCACTGCGGGTGCTGCCAAAGCGATGCCAAAAGGTGGGAATTTGGGGAAAATACCCGGCACAGTATTGAAATACAGGTCCGAAAGCCCCGTATGTGGATTTAAACCGCTGCTACCCCACGGAAGGGCTCCACGTGCAATTTCCTGCTGCGAGTCTCACTGCTGTTCCGCACCGCTTCCAAAAAGTTCTGATGCAAGAAGAGAATGTGGCGCAGGTTCTCTGGCGCCAGGACAGCGCGCCGATGCTCCAGGGTGCTTTCCCCGGCAGCGAAGGCATGGTCTGGCAGGAGGACGGTGGATGGGGATGGCGAGGTACTGCCGGCTCAGCCGCCCCACGGCCGGGAAGCGATGCTCGTTGTTCTGCCACCAGTGCAGCGGCTGGTGCTGCGCTTGCAGAGGGGCTCCAGGATGTAGTTTTCCAGTTGCTGGTGGATCTCGGGGTTCTCTCCATGGTGTCCTTCCCCAAAAGGATGTCGTAGCTGCTCTGAGACGGGGCGCTGGCACAAGGGTCCTTGCGAGCAGGCAGCTGGCTGCCGGCATCTGCGCCTGTGGCTTTGGAATCCGAGTTTGGCACCACAGACTGGGTGGCAGATGGGGACTGTCAGTTGAAAACTCGCAAAAGCATGGTTCTCACTGGCTGGTGCAGCTCGCTTCTCAGGCTGGGGCTGAGAAACCTCATCTCCTGGAATCGCTGCCCAAATCAGAGGCCTCTTTGGGTCGGGGGTCCCTTTTTTGGTTTCCTGGTTTGTGCTGGACAGGCCCTTGAGGACACTGCGTGTCCGCTGCGGTGTCCTGGTGCTGTAGTAAAATCCCTAACATGGGTTCAATTACAGCATGTCTGCCTTTACCAAAGACAGCAAACTCTCCTTTGGAGCAGGGAATTTGAATCCTCGCTTTAAATTGGACCTTTGATACCATCTTCATGAATGGAACCGGAATATTAAGATTTAATTTGAAAAAGGAAAGGGGATTTGGATTAGGGAAATGGAAGGTTCTGGGGAATGATTCTGAAAATTGGTGTTGGCATATTAACGAGACCCAGCAACCTGTATTGGTTAAGCAAACAGGACTATGTGATCGATTCCCTCGGGGAATGTAGTTCCCTTCAGTGTGGAAGACTGCAGAACACGGAGAATGGCATTACGTCCAATCTACTCCTTGGTGTATGGACTGGACAGGGAATCAGTCAAAAGAGAAGATAGGAAAAATTAATTTGCCTCCTGCTTGGATGGCAGAAATCTATGAGAGGCAATAGAAGTCGGATGGTTGAACGAGATCTTGCTTGGATTTGAGTTTGCCCGGACCAGATGGCTGCAAAGCCTATTGTGAAACCCAATCATTTTTGTGATCGTAGTGATTTTTGTTTGTGTTTTGTTTGGATGTCTTAAGAGTATCGTTATCAAGCAATTATCTCAACCTTATGTATTAGTGATACGGGATAGGAAATGAGGCTCACTGAAGTACAGAAAGACTTGGCTAAGTCTCAAGGGGGGGGAATTGTTGTAGTAAAATCGACATATACTAGGAAAATTAAATGGAAAATGTAATTGAAGCAACAAAGGAAACCTGCTGCTGCTCAAGCCCTCTATACTGCCCCAACTCTATTTATTTACCTAATCTCAATATAGGGAAATATTTAGTAGACACGATTTCTCTATGATTCAGTTAAGGAACTACCCAGCAGACAGTGTAGCACTGTTGATAAGCAGGGTATTCCTATCAAGAGAGCGACGAACTGTAGGCCTGGTCAGCAAACCCAGAAACCCACTTGGAACTGCCAAGATCAGAGGAAAAGCAGGTAAAAGGTGGTTCCGGCCGGGGGGAGATGGTGACCACCGACTCATTGACCACCTCCCCAAACGATACCACCTATTAAAAACATAAGAGTGGAAAAAGAAGACAGAGTCTGCGCACTCATTTACGTGGGAAGCAAAGAAATCTCGACCAATCATTAGAGGGAATAACAGTGAATATGTATTAATTGTTTGAATATGTAAGAATCAATGTGTAAAAGTGAAGCTGTTTGGAACTAAGGTGAGCGCTCCCGTTTTGGGACAAGCACCCATTTCTGCGCATTAATGGCATAAAATTAGAAATACCTCTGCTCTGTGCCTTATTGGCTTGCCCAGCAGGTAAAGAGCCCAGATTTGGGAGGACAGTGGGGTGTCCGTAAGGGGTCCTGGGCCGCACTTATGGGGTCCTGGGGGGGACTCTTGCAGGCCAGAGGGAGTCTGGGGCAGCCCTTCAAGGACCTGGGGGTCCCCTCTGGTGCCTCTGGGGAGGGTTTTGTGTCTGGAGAGGGCCGAGCTGGTTTCAAGAGGTGCTTCCTCCCTTTCTCCAGCCCACCCAGCTCCCCCGACACCCCCACCCCCCCATGTTGGTGGGTGCCAGCAGTGCCAGCCTGTCCCACTGGGTGGTGCACTGAAGGGGGCACAGCCCCAGCCGCGGGATGGGAGGAGGAACCACAGCACCAGAGATAAAACGTTGGTCTCTATTTCTTTAACATTTCCCATGGGGAGCACCCCAGGGCTCCACGGCTGCACTGCAGCTGGTGCCAGGAGGGACTCCAATCTCCCCCTGTTTCCACAGATTACTAAAAATGATCAATAATACAGCATTGGTCACACGTTAAGGAAAGGGATACAATCAAAAGGCTTCTGTGTGAGCCGACTCGGGCAGGAAGCAGGAATGACCACAAGACCACAGAAGACAAAGAACAAATGTGATCTCAATACCTCGCAAATTGGGGGGTCTCCCCAGCAACGCCCGGGCAGAGGGACACACGCAGGGGATGCAGGTGCCACAGGGCGGGAGAAAGTCCTTGTTAGCAGCAGCGTGAGCTCCAACTCGCCGTTCTCGCCTGCTTTTCAAGGGTTCAAGCAGGTGTAGTTGTTACTAGTTTTTACGTAGTTTTTACAGGCCTGTGTCTTTGTAGATACTTGATGTCTTTTATTCCTACTTTATTTAAAAGTAAGAAATTTACAAGCAAACAACCCCCCCACACACACCCCTTCTACCTGTTTGTCACAGTAATGGAAAAAATTAATTACAAGTGAACACTTGTCTTGACGCCAGATGCTCTCTAGGCTGTATTCTGAAGATACTGAGCCCCTCTTCTATCGTTGAGGCAGTGTGCATGAGTTTGGTTTATTCACATTGCTTTCCTCTGCTTCTGTTTACTGCTGTTCTAAGGGAGTACTGAAGAAACCGCCCCTGCGTATGTTAGCGTGGGATGCTGTCTGAGGGAGAGCTTTTGGCAGCATCCGTGGGATTGAATTAAACAGCACCAGTGAGTATTCCCGTGACCTGGACCTTGATCATCAGTACTGCTAAACCACTGGGAGGTTTAAAGGTGTTCGGTGAAGGGGCAAAATAGTTTTGGCAGAAAATAACCCCCCTTGCGTTCTAACACTCCTCACCGAGGTGGGAGGCGAGGTGCGGCTAGGGTTAAATTCTGAGTGATGCCCCATTCAGCACTATCAGCCCAGGCACCTTTAGGATATTTTAAACTGTTACGGTTCTGAATACACTAACGGCAGACTGTACCTTCAGCCCAGTCATGCTCCTGAACTGGCACGGCCACTCTTTGGTCGCGTTCCATGAGAAACCCAAACGACGAGCTGCCTACACAGTGCAGTTTATTTCAACAACAGAGACACGAGTTCTTTTGGATTGCCGGTGACAGTGACTGCCTGCAAAGCCCGTGCGAATGCTAAAGATGCTAGCAATATAGCTCGGTTACAAAAGCGCTAAGTTATAAAACCACTCCATATAGAGATTTCTAGTTTCCCGGGGAAGCACTTGGCATAACCAAGTGTTCGAATCTTACACACAAGCGTCCTTATGGGGGCAAAGAGAAGCTCAGCCCGTCGACTGATCCCAGAAGTGCACGATGGTGTCTTCCCTCACATCATCCCTTTCCTGGGCCATTTTTATGCTATTTTTTATGTTCAAGGTGGAGTTTGATTGACTCTTGTCATAAATACTTTCATTACGCTTGGCATAAAATTTTCTCGCCTCACGTTTAAAGGTACAGTTTACAAAAGATTCAGGGCGCAGACTCAAGGAGGAGTGGTCACACCTTGAAGGCAGATAGCCTTTGGGATGGAGGTGTGTTTTGGTATTATAATGACATTATAACGAGCAAAGTTCACCAAAGGACAACATTTCATCAAAAAAATGACAGATCGTTGGCTCAGGGTAAGAAGTAGGCAGTTTATCAGTTCTATAAGACCTTCGAGGGCTCCGTTTGGCCCTCAAGTTCCCAGTTTATGACAGGGTTTTAGCTGCAGTGTCTCCACTCTGCTCCATCCTTCGCACTGTTTTTCTTCCGTGGTGCCATCTCTTTCCCATGTTTGCTGGATTATCACAGGGTTTGGCCTTGGAGTCTCCACCCCACTCCACTCCCCGTGTTGCTCTGCAAGCAATATTGTACAGGGAATCGCAGATGTAGCGGATTCTTCACACACCGGCTGCGGCTGCGTTCTACCCTAGAAACCTTTTGATTTTATACCTTTCCTTAATGTGTGACCAGTGCTGTATTAACGATCATTTTTAGTAATCATTCCACAGGCTCCTTTTCCATTCTGCTCTTCCTTTTATGCTTTACTCCTAAGTTCCCAGGTTTTGGTCTAACAGTGCTCTGAAGTGTTCCTCTCCAAGTCAGTGATGTCACTCAGTGTTGTAAATGTGACCCCATGTCCTGGGCATAACAGTATGCCTTACCATTTTCCAGGACTGAAACTTCATTTCCCCCCCAAAATATTTTTTGTTCAGGGCAGCCTGGGACCTGAATGGGAACAAAGGTTAGGGACACGAGTGTACGCTGTTCTTGCTGCTTGAGCTGTGGCAGTGGACATCATGGAGGCCCGAGAAAGCAATGAACCCCAGCAGTGTGAACAGGTAACGGCTAACAGTGTACTAACAGGAAGCAGCAAGTTTCTCCATCCAAAGAACAGTAAGAAACACAACGAGCACAAAGATTTTGGTTAAAAAACAGTCAAAGAATGAGGTTTGTCTTAGATTTTTTTCTAAAAGACCTCAGTTCCTGCAGCAAGAAGCTGGGTACGATTTAAGCCCCGTCAAATGGGTTTGTTCCTTTTTACGTTAAGCTGAACGGGAGACTTTTTGAAACTGTCCAATTTTCCGTACTTTACTCTGAAGCAATGGAGATAAAGGAAGATGTTCAAGCTGGACAGGTCCCATAGCACCATCTTGATGATCTCACAAGCTGGAGGAGCGTCTGGCAACCGTGGAACCTTGGAAATGTAACATTCTATACCGGCTGGCAACTGCCGTCTTGTTTCAGCAAGCCTGGAGCAGGTACCACCTCCTTCATTTGAGCGTATTTCTGTCCGTTGGAGTTTTGTTTCAAAAAAGAAGCAGAGCTAAGGTTCTGAAGGTATAGTTTTTGAAAGAAAAGTACTGCTTTCAGGATGAGAATACGGTTTGCCTGACTGTTGATAGCTTTAATGTTTTCGTGTATGTTCTGGCAGTATTAAGAGAGTGGAGGAGAAGCACAAAAGGGGAAAATGGCCACAGCTGGGAATGACTGCAATTTCCATTTTTATTCCCGCTATGCACAGGTAAATGCTGTAGATTTTAGAGTGGTTTATATCCTTGATTTTCTTGACATGTCATGTTGAAGGGGAGGTTTATTGTGTAAAGTTGGAAGTTGATATGTCACTCTGCCTGGGTTATGGCAGCATCTGTAGATCAAACATCTGATCTTTGGAAGTGGTGAGAAGAGCTAATGATCATCTAAACTATGGGCAATTTCTCCTGGGAACTCTGCTCACATACCCAAAGAACACACAAGTTAAAAACCGCACATGAGGATAACTCATCACTTTCTTATTGAACCAACATTATATTGATTCTGAATAAATAGTCCATGTTTGTAATTTCTGCTTATAGCAACTACCTGAATTTCTGCAAAATCCGTTATTTAACACAAAGTCCTTCAAAACAGGTTTGTTCTTCAAAGAAACATTTATATTGCACCTGGTGAAAATCCGGGGGTGGGTGTAGGGCTCTCTGTCATTGCATCCATTTCAGCACTGGGGATTTAGGTGTTGATACCTGGGTGATGGCCTTTGGCTCCAGACCCCATCATGTCTCAGGGGATGGCCCAGTCATACTGACTAGAGACCAAAAGCGGCGTGGTTTTGAGATGCTGCTCCTAGAGCCAGCTGTTAATGTCTGGAACTGGGTGAAACTGACCTTCAAATATTCAAATATTTTCAAATGTGACTTTGTTTTCCTCTAAAATATTACGCAGAAACCCGTTAAGAAATAACCGGCAACTTGGCACTTACAGATGTCAGCTGGGATGTTGTTCATACCCAGGATACAAACCCACGTGTCTATTTGTCACCATAATACTGTTATACCTGGACTACTGAATCACCTCCCCCGTTAATTAAAACCAAGAATTTTTAAAAGAGGACGTTCACATTTCAGGCAACGACTAGAGCATGGGAATCTAGCGTGACTTACCCACAAAGTCGTTTTCCTCATGGGGGTTCCAGGTGCAGATTCTGTCGCTGTGAAAAAACTCTTGGCTGTGTTCACAGCAGCACATCCCGTATTAATCCGTTTAGTCATTTTTTATTGTTGTATTTACAATACCTGAAAACTGTTTTCTCCTGCAGCAGCAGAACAGCAACATCTCCTGTTTCTGGGAAAGACAACCCTCAGGCTGTCTGAGGATCACTTGTGCATTCCATCATAGCAAACCTCGTTATATAAATGGACTTTTTTTGCCACCTAGCAACAGTGAGTAAAACCATATTCTCAACAATTTGTTCGTGAGAGTAAGTAGATGCAGGAGAATGTCCTCCTAGTGCTTACTTCCTGTGCTTATGTCGTATATGTTAAGGTCAAGATGTGCACCATGGCAAAGAAATCAGGTATGATCTGCTATCCCAGCAAGTTGAAGGCAAAGAAAGGAAATTGGTATTTGAATAGGGTTGCGTATGATTTCTTTTAGCTGTCATTTTAGGGATCTTCCTAAGTGTCAGTGACATGAAAGATGAACTCGCAAACAGCAATTTAGGTTGCCAAGGTCGACAGAGTAAAAGTGTTGCTTTACTTGGGTATTTGCTAGATCAAATCTTTCTAGGAGTAAAAGTGGTGAGTAGGCAGGTGATGATGTAAGAGAAACGAAAAGTAGTGTGTGTGGTGGTGGGAGGAGGTTGGTAGGGCCACGAGTAGCAATATCTGTTGACAGAGCACAACATGTGAGATGGATGAGACCCCCCTCAGACAGATAACATCAGATTACAATGCTGTGTGTGCAGGTGTACTTCCAGTTCATCGTTTCGAATAAATTTTTCAGGCTTGAACACTGGATGCAGGCTATTGAAGTACAGTACTAGTGTACAAGGCAGTATAATATCTGAAAATCAGAGTATTTATGGAAAAAAAGAATTATAAGTTGGGATTTTTCCCTCAGTCCATTCTAAGAAGAGCTCTTGTCTACCAGGAGTCCTAGTAGACAGCCGGAACCTGGAACGGGGTAAGACTCCAGGGCAGGGAACCAAGACAGATGTCAGAAATCGGGGGAAGCCAAAGTGAGAGCAAGTCATCGAACCATAGAATAATATAATAGTTTAGGTTGGAAAGGACCTTAAAGATAATCCTGTTCCAAGTCCCCTGCCATGGGCAGGGACACCTCCCACTAGACCAGGTTGCTCAAAGCTCCATGCACCCTGGCCTTGAACACCTCCAGGGATGAGGCATCCACAACTTCTCTGGGCAACCTGGGCCAGTGCTCAGCAACCTCAGAGTGAAAAATTTCTTCCTCATGTCTAATCTAAATCTCCCCTCTTCCAGTTTGAAGCCATTACCCCTCATCCTATCACTACATGCCCTTGTAAAAGTCCCTCTCCAGCCTTCTTGTAGGCCCCCTTCAGATGCTGGAAAGCTGCTATAAGGTCTCCCCCGAGCCTTCTCTTCTCCAGGCTGAACACCCCCAACTCTCTCAGCCTGTCCTCCCAGCAGAGGTGCTCTGATCATCTTCGTGGCCCTCCTCTGGACCCGCTCCAACAGGTCCATGTCCTTCTTATGTAGAGGCATCCAGAGCTGGACACAATAGTCCAGGTGGGGTCTCAGAAGAATGGAGTAGAGGGGCAGAATCCCCTCCCTCGCCCTGCTGGCCACGCTTCTTTT
This sequence comes from Vanellus vanellus, assembly GCF_965231255.1. NCBI lineage: Eukaryota > Metazoa > Chordata > Aves > Charadriiformes > Charadriidae > Vanellus > Vanellus vanellus. The sequence continues at coordinate 652,252 of NW_028127638.1, read as the reverse complement.
GATGCAGCCCAGGATATGGTTGGCCTTCTGGGCTGTGAGCACACGTTGCCGGCTCATGTTGAGCTTCTCGTCGGTCAGCAACCCCAAGTCCTTCTCCTCAGGGCTGCTCTCCATCCATTCTCTGCCCAGCCTGCATTTGTGCTTGGGATTGCCCCGACCCAGGTGCAGGACCCTGCACTTGGCCTTGTTGAACTGCATGAGGTTGGCGTGGGCCCACCTCTCCAGCCTGTCCAGGTCCCTCTGGATGGCATCCCTTCCTTCCAGCGTGTCAACCACTCCAGGCAGCTTGGTGTCAATGAGAAACTTGCTGAAGGTGCACTCAATCCCACTATCCTTGTCACCGACAAAGATTGGTTCCCTTTAATCCTGACTCATAAATTCTCTGTCGGCTCCTCATCTATCCCTAGGTGGAGCTCCATGCACTCATTCCAGGTGGTCATTGGCATAGAGGGCAACACCCCCTGCTTGTTTCCCCTGCCTGTCCTTCCTAAAGGGCCCGTATCCCTCTATTCCAACACTCCAGTCATAGGCGCCATCCCACCACGTCTCTGTGATGCCAATGAGATCATGGACCTGGAGGTGTGCACACGTCTCTAACTCCTCTTGTTTACTCCCCACGCCATGTGCGTTTGCATAGAGGCACTTAAGCTGGGTCCCCGTTGAAGGTGACTTAGTGGCTGGAATGGCTGCAGTTCCTTTGTGCTGTTCTCCAGGTGGCCTTCCTTTGAGGTGTTTACCTGTGTTTCCCCATTGGCTCCTCTTGCCTCAGGAGCCCCTGGCTCCTCTTCATAAGACTACGAGTGTGCTGCAGTATACCCAGCACATCTTGGAGCAAGAGGGTGAGGGCCCTCGCTCGCGCCCCATCCCTCATACCTTGGAGTGTCGTCCCTTGGCCTGTCAAAGCCAAGCCTGATAACACCCCGCGAGTGTCCCTGCACTGGCCCAGCCTTTCCTGCCCCAGAAAAGCTCCAGAAAGGCCCGGGTTGAGGCCAAAAAGGGGTTCCACTGTGGCCCTGCCTGTACCAGCACTGCTCATTTCAGCGAGTCGGCATGGCGTGTCATAGATGGATGAAGAAGTGGACTAAACCAGAGTTGTTCCTGGGCCTTATCTCCAGAGCTGTGGACAGGTGTCACCAGAGAACTCCAGAGAGACCTCTAGTCAGAAGCAAACACCTTGAGTTCCTGAAATTCCCCCAGGAAAGGGTAGCCTGTCATATCTGGGCATGTTGAGCCTAACTAACCCCATGGCAAGGGGTCGTGTGCTCTTTCTGTGAGTGCCCATACTGCTTCCAGTGCAGTTTCCACTTCCCCCGTGTCGGCGCCAGGCAGCTGGTGCTGCCGTGCCCACCACATAGGCATGACATTGGGTCTGGTGTGAGTCAGAGACTGTGCCTAAGAGGCACTGCGGACAAGGGCATCCTGTAGAAGAGCAACGTCCAACAATCAGAAAGAGAAAATGGACGCAGGCCTTTTCCTTTTTACTGCAATATGGATGAATTCAAAGTTCGTGTGCTGCACAATAACATTGCAAATACGAAAAGTGCATTGATTTGTTTTAATACTTAGAAATCTTGTTAAACGAATTCAAGTTTGATTTGGCTTACACTACCCAGGGCTAATAATATCCTATTCTGGACACTGACAAAGGCTCTATCAAGGTAAAGTGTTGTATCTTACTTTCTCTGGCATGAAATACAACAAATCTGATCTGCAGGAGTGTTATTGAAATGGGTTTGCTAGGATACACATGCTGCTCCTAGGCAAGCAAGAGATGCGGAAGAATAACAGCAAGTGGAATAACAGAAAATGCCCACGCTTCATCTTATTTCTTTGATATTTTTAATATAATGCACAGAATCCTGATTGTATATAGAGCTGCAAATTGGTCAGCTTGAACAACACAAATAGACTTACCATTTTTCATCATTTTTATTTTCAGTCCGTTGCATTTCCTGGCTCTCAGAAAATGCTATCCCTGTACTGGAATGGTTTTGCTGCAAATATTACGGGTAGATATAAATTCCTAAGGAAAAGAATATCTTTTCTGATTTTCTTCTAATTAAGTGCAAATTATTTTTGTGAACTTGATATTCTTTCTCAAAATCTACATTTTGTACTTAGTAAAGAGAATTGTGATTCAGAAAATTGGTAGCAAAAGAACGTCTACAAGCCAAAAAAAGGTAATCTTAGCATTGCTAAATCCTCCAAAACTGATGCCATGAGGAGCGATACAGGCCTGCCTATTATTCAGCATGTTTAAACGAGTTTCACAGGTGGGGTCTTGAACTCACTCACTTCAGCCCAGGTATTACTGATTGTGTGTTTCCCTAAGCTGTAAATATCTTAAAAGGTATTAATCTATCCACCAGCTGGAAGAGACAGCCAGACTTTTTAAAATAGCGTAGAATGGTCAAAATGTTCCTCTTTTCAAAAGGCCTTATTCAGCACTGCCTCATCTGTCCAGTCAGAGGAGCGAGTGCCCGTGATTCTTCCTACTCTCTGTAGTTGGGAGATGCTCTCGGAAGAGAGCGTCTTTCCTACTTTCTTGTAGTTGGAAGACGTCAACCTCCGCAGAAGATTTTTCCTAAAAGGCACAATCTGTCTATTTAATGATTCTTTCAATATAATGATTTAAAAACTGTACCTGCTGGTCTGAACCTGGACTTGATATTCTAGTTCCCTCCAAATAAAATAAATATAATGTTCTTGTCTGCAGATGCCCCATTGCCACAGGGTGTACAAGAAGGGATTCTGCCTCATCATCAAGAATCACTCAGAAATCAAAAGAATATTTTACTACCCATTCACCCTCCACTGATTATAAACCTCAACGACGAGGAGGATGAAGAGGATGACGAAGAGGAAGAGAACTGTAAAGGGTTTTTTTCTATCTTTTACAAGGAAACAGAATGGGTTTTTTGGACTCTTGCAGTGTATACATCACAACTGATGTATTATAATAACAATTACATTGTTAGAAAAGAGTTGTTGACAGGTTTTGGAAATAGCTTCCAGCTAATCCTCAAAATATTGGAACTGGTAGTTCCCAGATGTGAGTGAGGCAATGTTTACTAACTCCTGTGAATTGCCTAGCTGTATATTTCAATGGTGGTACAATTCACTTCTTTTTCATTCAATGAAGTTTAAAATGTGATCCACTATTCAGATGATGTGATCCACCATTCAAAAATTCTCAAAATTTGGGGATGAAATCACAAATTCAGGAGGTACTTCTTTCCCAGGAAACAAACTTTGGAACAGGGGCTGTAGACACTCATCACTGAAGGTGAAGTCACAGGTTTGTTTACAAAAGATAGCCGAGTGACTTCAACTTAAATAATTTGTTTGACTGATTTCCTAAACTCTGAAGACAGTCTCATTTTATTGCAGAAAGTTACTCTTGAGTCTAGCGAAGAGAAACCAGACAAAACTCTTCACTAGATTAACTGCAGTGTCTATATATATATATTTACATTATTATTTATTCCCTTTTTGTGAACTGTAGTTAAACCGTTGACTGTATCTCACTCAGAGATGAGAGATTCAGAGTGATGGAATGAATTGCACATTCCCAGAGCGTGAGAGAACAACCTACTCTCCTGTGTGCACCCTGCAAATGACGGTGCTAGTTCTCAGGCAGCCCCGAGCCGCCTTTGCTTTTCCCGCTGTCCTTCGGGTGAGCGGGCAGGGCTGCCTGTTAGGGCCTCCAAACTCAGTTTCAGTCTGAGTTGGCCACGTTAACTTCAACAACAGAAAGAGCAGGGCTTTGCTCGTCTTAGTAGCCTGAACTGAGACAGATAAGGAGCGCTCATTTCACCAGCTCTGCTGGCAGGCGTTACAGGACAGTAACTTTGGGCAGAGGTTTTGTGACAAGTGCTCCCTGGGGACATGTTTAGTCACAAGATTTCCTTTTGGGTGTAAATGAAGGACTATTTTGCCAATAAGTACTGAAGATTTTTTTTAACTCATTTTAAACCAACAAACATTAACTTCTTAATAGGTGTTATAACTGCAATTCCATTGCACTTGGCAATACCTAATATTACGGAATCATTTTTCTGTCCAGAAGCAGAGGTTGCAGTGAGAAAAGAAACACCCATGACAGAAATGAAATTCATTGTGGTATTTGATTATTAAGAATTATTGAAGGCCTTTGTATAGATAACTAGTAATCTTTTAAAAATCTGTCCTATAGATGTTTCTAATTGGGTGCCTAAGACTGCTGCAGATATTGAAGAGGAAAGAGCAATAAAGGAAATGTGCTATAAATCTGGTAAGTATGGAATTAGTCACTCTTTCCTAAACAGCAGTGCTGCCAATATAGTAAACTTTGCATTTTTTTTCCCTCTTGGGATATATTTAGCTGAGTATTACAAGATTCCGTACCCTCACGAACACCAATCAACAAAAACTGTGTCTTCACCTCAGGAAAATGAGCTATTACCCTTGGAAGCGACCGGGCGAGACTTGCAGAAAGGCAAGTACTTTCCATCTTCTCAGACAATGTTTACCAGTTTTTAAATTACTGTTAGAGGGAGAAACTATGACATCATTTGCCCATCCTCCCCGCTTTTTGAACTTGGTGATGATGAAAGATAGCATATTACAAAGAGGACAGAAATACTTTTAATTTTTCCCCATATATATAGGGGATCAGGCCTAGTACCAGGGGATCAGGCCTAGTTACCAGGGGATCAGGCCTAGTCAGCATGGGTTTATGGAAGGCAGGTCCTGCCAGACGAAACTCATCTCCTTCTACGACAAGATAACCAGAATCTTGGACGAGGGAAAGGCTGTTGATATTGTATACCTGGACTTTCGAAAAGCATTCGATACTGTCCCCCATACAATTCTCGTGGAAAAACTGGCTTCGCAGGGCCTGGATGAGCATACGATCCGCTGGATCAAGCACTGGCTGACTGGAAGGTCCCAAAGAGTGGTGCTCAATGGATTTAAATCCAGCTGGCGGCCGGTCACAAGTGGTCTGCCTGAGGGCTCAGTGTTGGGACCATTTCTGTTCAACGTCTTTATTGATGATCTCGATAAGGACATAGGGTGTATCATCAGCAAGTTTGCAGATGACACCAAGTTAAGCAGGAGTGTTGATTCCCAGGAGGATAGGGAAGCTCTACAGAGAGACTTAGATAGATTGGATCATTGGGCCAACATCAATGGTATGAGTTTCAACAAGGGCAAGTGCCAGGTCCTGCACTTGGGCCACAATAACCCCATGCAGCGCTACAGGCCTGGGGAAGTGTGGCTGGAAAGCTGCCCGGCAGAAAGGACCTGGGGGTGTTGGTGGACAGCTGGCTGAACATGAGCTGGCAGTGTGCCCAGGTGGCCAAGAAGGCCAACGGCTTCCTGGCCTGTATCAGGAATAGTGTGGTGAGCAGGACTAGGGAAGTGATCATCCCCCTGTACTCGGCACTGGTGAGGCCCCACCTCGAGTTTTGGGCCCCTCACTACAAGAAGGACATTGAGGTGTTGAAGCGTGTCCAGAGACGGGCTACAAAGCTGATGAGGGGTCTGGAGGACAAATCTTATGAGGAACGACTGAGGGAGCTGGGGTTGTTTTGCCTGGAGAAAAGGAGGCTGAGGGGAGACCTTATCACCCTATACAACTACCTGAAAGGAGGGTGTAGAGAGGTGGGAGATGACCTCTTCTCCCTGGTGAAAACTGATAGGACGAGAGGAAATGGATTCAAGTTATGTCAGGTGAGGTTTAGATTGGATATTAGGAAACATTTTTTTCACTGAAAGGGTTGTTAAACATTGGAATAGGCTGCCCAGGGAGGTGGTGGATTCGCCATCCCTGGAGGTGTTTAAAAAAAGGGTAGATGTGGTAGTCGGGGACATGGTTTAGAAGTGGTTTTGTCAGGGTAGGTTAATGGTTGGACTTGATGATCTTAAAGGAGCCTTGAAACTTCAGCGATTCTACGATTCTATGATATTTTCCTTCATCTTTTTTCCGTTTCCTCTTGATAGTATGTACTATGTCATAAATTTGACAAGAAGCCTACAGGTGGGATTCTGAGTCTTGTATCTTTCTTTTTGGCAATCTTTTTCAGACATAACAATAATTATACATCTTTCCCTTTATTTTTACATTGCTAATAGAGCTTCATGCAATCTAGTACAGTACATCACTGGGTTTTTTTTTGCCTTTCTACTTTCCGTTTCCATGGTTTCTCTGGATAATTGTGGTTTTTCACCTGTCACTTCATCAAGGAATTAAGTGGTAAATAATGTAAATAATCATAAGTTAATCAGGTGATTTTATCTTGCCAGTTCCAGTCATCTCTCCTAAGCTGGGTTCTCCTCTTCAGGTGCCTCCCTGCCTTAATTTCCAATACAAGGAACCTTCTTTCAGACAAAGTAACCCCTACTTTCAGATGAATAAATTTAAGTTAAATGGATCCCAACATCACTGGTTCATCTCAGGGATGAATAGTAGTTGAAGAATAGAATTTCTATGTTGATGAAATGTGGACAGATTTGTACAGAGATTACAGAGAAAACATTCTTCAAGTGAAGAATACATCTTATCAAATTTCCAGGTTACAAAAGGATAAAGCATTTAAAAAAAAAAAGGTGATCAGCATTTTTATCATAGAAACAACCATTACCATTTTCTCTACCTTTATTTTCAGCAGTGCCTGAGCCATGTGGTGGGAAAAGAACCAGCTTGAAACATACAAAAGAACCAGCTTGACATAAATAGAAGATTTTGCACCCAAATGGAAAACTACGGTAATACTTACACGTTTTGTATAAATTGCAACTTTTGAGATTATTGTGCAATTAGTAATTGGAATTAATGGAAATAGTCTGGAATCAACAGAAAATCAGAGTATTAATGATAATGTTTTTTAACCAAGCATTACAGAAAATGGTTAGTCATTACGCAGCATGCTCTGATGCAAATCAACTGCCTAGAACAAAACCATCATGTTGCCTTGCCTCTAGTGCTTTCACAAGCAGAGATAAAGGAGGGGATTGGATTATAGACTTGTTGAATCTAAAAGCACTTGATGCCTTTGGGAAGGTTTTCAGCATGGGAACATTCACTTTGTTCAGGTCAAGGATGTCCATGGCAGAATTGCCTCATTTGGAAGATCCTGTGAGCCTGATGCAAACACTGCAAGTTACAAATTATCTTTACCAGAGAGAAAGTCTGTATTTAATACCAGCTTGTATGTGAGAGACAATGTAGGATTCACCTGATGCCTTCATTGACACTTCAGCTGATGTAACATTCAATTCACGTATCAGACTGAGAGTCTTTCCTGGACCTCTAGCTCGTCTCTCATGTAGCCGGAATTAAGAGGCAACGTCTATGTTTTTTTCTATAGACAAATACCCTTCAGGACCTTACAACGCACCAGCTGGGAGGAGAAGAAATCCACATGCAAACCCCTTGTCTAAGTATAAAACAACTATTCAGGTAACTGTTTGACAGAAATGTTTACAATTCAGTCTTTTTAGTAAAAGCAACATGCCCCTCCCCACCTAGGAAATGTAAAGGCGCTCTTCAAACTTGCCCAGCCGAAACCCTGCAAGATTGTAAGCAACGCTGAGTAGTCTGAAAGAGCAGTTTTGTTGGTGTGCAGACATGTAATTCTGCCTGTATGACTAACCCGTGATTTCTGAGTTTTCACAACATTACTGATATGAAAGCAAAGTACGTCCTTGCCTTTCAAGTGAGGAGCCAGAAGCAGTGGGGTTTGGCTTGTCGCACCGGCCAAAGCACAGCAGAGACTCTATGAGTGCGATCTGTTTGTCTCTGTTCAATTGCTTGTGAAGCGTCTGCAATAGCGGAATGGTGATCAGCCCAGTTTCCAATTCATAAAAGGACTCAGGCTACAAAACATTCCCGAGACACCCTAAGGACCATGGAAACATTTTACAAGTGTCTCAAAAGCAGAGGTTAGAACCTCTATCTCATGCCTCATGTTGAAAGTTTACCTCTTAAAGCGTTTCTGAAAGAGCACATAGTTTTACTCCAACAAATCATGCACTAAATGTTCTGTCTCTATTTTGACAGCAGAGCCAAGAAGACACAGAAGTGAATAGAAAAGGAGAACAATACATGGAGAGGAGAAAGAGATGAAGCGAGTACTTCCATTTACAAGAAAAATCGAAATGGAAAGGAGGAAGTTATCAATTGGAAAAACTGGATCCACTGGAAAAAGATGATAAAACTGCAAATTCCAAAAATGAGATGCGGGAAGAACACCACAAAGTTTCAAAACTGATTACAAATTTAAAAAGTATGCTCTGCATGGTCACATATAAATGTCATCAATACATTCACTAAGTTTAGTCTGCTCTGAAAGCTTCCAGTTGAAATGATTGTTACAGACTATGTTTTTATGTATAATTACTAATATGAATAAATACGATTAATTTTTTACTTAGCAGTTTCAGAGGACTTTTAACGTAAACAGCAACAGCAATGCATTCTAGGAAGTAGCTGTTTTGGTGTGAAAGCCAGATTCTGAGATGGTTCAGCTGTTTGTCAGATGTTTGGGTGCTCAGTCTCAGTTTGATCTTGAGATTTTGCCATTTTCGCTGGGCATCAGAACTGTGAACTGAAAGAAGTTCACAAGAAAACTTTCAGAATTAACTGAAAAATGCTTTTACATGTATTTTAAAGTACAAAAGACTGGGTAAAGACTGAGAGGAAGAATTGATAAAGGTGTGGAGGGAGCAATGCTCTTGGAGTGCCGTGCTCCCCTTGGCGTGCCTTTTCCAGCCCCACAGTCCCTGGAGCCGGAGGCTTCGTGGCTCTCCGGACCCGAATCCTGACCATAACTGAAACTCGCGGCTGAGGCTGAGCTCCCAAACACTGTGGTGTGGTGGTGCAACACCACCACCACCCCCCGCCCCACTTTTGCCACTCGGTGCTTGGTGCGATTCCCCATCCCTGGGCTACAAACCAACCCAGGAGGTGTCAGGCACATGTATCTGCCAAAGAGAAAGGACCAGAGTGTTAAGGCACCCCTGCAACGTGCCTGGCTCCTGCCTCCGATGTCGCTTGGGACTGTCGCTCTCTGACAGCCTACCACATCTGTACCTGGGTCATGGCCCAAAAGGGGGCGATTCCAGAACTTGCAGATCTGGCAAGTTCTGGACTTGCACAGCTAGTGGAAAGTACCAGAATATTCCATCGTCCAGTTGGGCTGGAGTGGAAAAATACCCAATGAAAGTAAATTATCTCACACCCTATAAGCAGCGATTCTAGCGAGACCCTTAGAGCTCTCCTGGATGGCAGTGAGCTGTGGCCAGCACCTCCCCTGAGTCAGGGCACTATTCAGGCAGACACCTCGAGGACTGGAGGGCCGGGGCAAGTCAACCCCCGTCGAGTCCCAGTTATCACCCACTGAGGGATTTCTTGAGATTTTCAGCTGACATGGGCCAAACCTGTACCTGTTGTGGAATAATTACTAAAAATGATCGTTAATACAGCACTGGTCACACATTAAGGAAAGGTATAAAATCAAAAGGTTTCTAGGGTAGAACGCAGCCGCAGCTGGTGTGTGAAGAATCCGCTACATCTGCGATTCCCTGTACAATATTGCTTGCAGAGCAACACGGGGAGTGGAGTGGGGTGGAGACTCCAAGGCCAAACCCTGTGAAATCCAGCAAACATGGGAAAGAGATGGCACCAGGGAAGAAAAACAGTGCGAAGGATGGAGCAGAGTGGAGACACTGCAGCTAAACCCCTGTGATAAACTGGGAACTTGAGGGCCAAACGGAGCCCTCGGAGGTCTTATGGAGCTGATAAACTGCTACTTGTTCCGCTGAGCCAATGATCTGTCATTTTTTTGATGAAATGTTGTCCTTTGGTGAACTTTGCTCGTTATAATGTCATTATAATACCAAAACACACCTCCATCCCAAAAGCTACACGTCTCCAAGGTGCGACCACTCCTGCTTGAGTCTGCGCCCTGAATTGTTCGTAAACTATACCTTTAAATGCGAGGTGAGAAAATTTTACACCAATCGTAATGAAAGTATTTATGACTCGAGTCACTCAAACTCCACCTTGACGATAAAAAAGAAGTATAAAAATAGCCCAAGAAAGGGGGGATGTGAGGGAAGACACCATCGTGGACTTCTGGGACCAGTCGACGGCCTGAGCCTCTCTTCCCCCCATAAGGACGCTCGTGGGTAAGATGCAAACACTTGGCTGTACCAAGTGCTTCCCCAGGAAACCTAGAGATCTCTACAGAGTGGTTTTATAGCTTAGCGCATTTCTAACCGAGCTGTATTACTGACATCTGTAGTATTCGCACGGGCTTTGCAGACAGTCACTGACACCGGGAATCCAAAAGAACTTGTGTCTCTGTTGTTTGAGCAAACTGCACTGTGTAGGCAGCTCGTCTTTTGGGTTTCTCACGCAACGCGACCGAAGCGTGGCCGTGTTAGTTCATGAGCATGACTGGGCTGAAGGTGCAGTGCGCTATTAGTGTACCCAGAACCGTAACAGTTTGATATATATTAAACGTGCCTGATAGTGGTGAATTGGGCATCACTCAGAATTTAACCCCATCTCTGGGGCGGCCCCACGGCCTCCTGCGAGGCCAGGAGCAGCGTTTCCCTCAGGGCTGGAGCCCCCTCCTTCCCCCAACCCCACTCCTGGGCAGCCTTTTCCTCCCTCCCACCTTCTCCCCACATCTCAGCGCTGGGGCAGCCCCACAGCCTCTTCCAGGGCTGGGAAAACACTCCTGCCCTTTCTCTTCCTGTGGGTTTTGAGAAGAAGAGGCCCCGTCTCCCCAGCCCACATGTGGGGTCTGGGCAGCTCCACGCCTTGTGTTTGAACCGGGAATTGGGATGTTTCAGTTTTCTTCTGCGATCAGGCCTGGTTGTGAAAGGGCCAGCTGTAGTGGTTAGGCTTTGGTGGGTGAGGAACAGCAAATCTTATTGAACTTTTCCTTTTTTTAGGTTTTGTTTAGGGGTCTCGTTGTCCTCACACCCTCGAGTTCTGCTCCAGGTCAAGCGAAGCCCCATGGAACTGGCCCTAAGGGTGGCAGTGGCCATGGACCAGCACCCCTTTGGCATGGAGAACATGGTTTATTTCAAGGTGAATCTCCCTGTTTTTTTCAAAAGCGGGGGGCTGGTTTGTAGCGAGGCTTAAAACCCCGAGTTGTGCCTAAACGTGGGACTGATTTCAACCTCAGGGGCTGCGACTCCTTCCATCTCCGACTCACAGCCCTGGCTGTACTGTCACCGCGCCGGGCTCAGCATTCTCTTGTATTTTGGAGGTTTTTTTACAGATCGGCAGCAGCCGGGGATATTTAGCAGCTGTGTATTGGTGGCAGAATCCATGTCGTTATGTGTGTGATGTGTGCTCAGATCTGGTGGGACAGTGAAGAGATAACAACCGGTGGTGCTGTCAGTCACGTCCTCTGGGAGAGACGGTCAGGGCCGTTTGTAGCTGTCCCACCTCAACTGCGAGATCTGTCTCTGGAGCTGCCAGTGCCAAAGCTGCTCTTAAGGCAGAGAGCGATACTGGATAACCTGCCTTTTCTTCGGTGCCTTTTCTGGGTCTCCAGTCTGTCTGCTCTGTTTGCCCTCTGCCTTGGATCGCACCTTTTCTCCTTTCTTGACGGAAACTGACCTTCTGTTGGGTTTTGTTGCATTTCTAGTGACAAATCTGCTCAACTTCGCCTGCTCCAACATTGTGCCGGGGGAAAGAGCCAACCTGGAGCATGCCTTGCACCGCCTGCATGACGCTCTGGTAAGAAGCAGCTGGTTTTGAATTCCTACCGGACTAGGAGAGCCTTTGGCACTGGGGTGAGCTGGGAGTTGCTCCCGAGTTTTCTGTTCCGCAGGCTCAAATCCCTTTGCTAAAGGGGCAGAGTTCTTGCGTGCTGCCTGTTGGCCGCCATCTGCATTAAGGTCTCGTGGGGTGACAGACGCCATGTATCAATAGGAGTTTGTTTTGTCTCTTGTCAATTCTGTGACAATTTGGAGAATAGAAGTCCTCCTACTCCCAGTGCTGGGAATGAAGGAATATTCGCTAAAACCCGAGGTCTGCCCCGGAGAAACGTCCTGTCTGTGCTTGACAACTGCACCGTCCCTGGGTGCTCCTTGCTGAGCAAATGCCTCCAGCCTGACCCTGGTGAAGCCCCGAGTGGGTCTGCTTTGCTCCCTCTTCTTCGAAGAAGGGATTTCACAGTGCTGAGCTGCGGCAGAGGACTCGGCGTCTGCTGCGTCTGCACGAGGAGGCTCTACCTGCAACAGGGACGAGCCCAAAAGGACTCGAGCAGTGAGCAGTCTTCTCCCGGAGGTGGTGGCCATTGGGGTGCCACAGCTTGGTACCCGGAGATCTCCGCAGGTTCTGGTTTCTTAAAACAGATCAGTGTGGATTGAGGAAATATTCCCATCAACTCCCGTGTGGGGAGGTGACCCCGACACGCTGTTGCTGAGCATCGACTGAGCACCGTCTTCCCACAGTGGGCTGAAGAGTTGACCTTTTGGCCCCTCCTGAGGGGGAATCTAAGTCTTGTTCTCTGAACTCCCGCAGGAGGGTCTGGAGATGCTGCAGTCTGGGGCACCCCAGCGACCTGAATCCCATCCCCTGGCTGATTATCATTACGCAGGTAAACTGGAAGCAGAGCTTGTTCCTTCTCCAGGAATGCGAGCGGGTACTGCTGTTCCCTTTGTTCCGATTCAAAAATGTGGTTTTTAGAAACGTGCGAGCAACGGTTTGTGTTCTTTGGGGTGGGGAAAACAGTCATTTTAATCTGTTCTGGTGGGGTTTTGGCATGGGGAATTCCTCGACCCTGTGTTCCAGCCCACTGTTTTCCTGTGTGGTGACGCCCCACGCCACCGTACGCTCCTCCATTCCCTCGTACTCCGGCTTTATGGCGTTCAGGGCTTGCTCTGCTGGCAGCCATAACTGCTTCTGCTAAAGAACTCCCTGCAGCGTTAGCTAATTTCTCTTTAAGGAGGAGAGATTTTGATGTATGAGGAATAAATGTTCCGGGTTTCCTTGAGGCTGCAAGTGGTCTTATCATTTGCACGTGGCTGTTCATTCCCAGGCTCAGACACTTGGACGCCTCTCGAGGAGCAGTTGTTTAAAGAGGCCTTTTCTGTACACCAGAAGGATTTTCACCTGATACAGAAGAAGGTAAAGCCGTTAGACCGAGGCGGGTCTCGGGTTGTTAGCGTGGAGGGGAGTTTTAACCCAGAAAAGTCGTCTTTTGAATGGTGTGTTGGAATCCTGTTCTTGGGATGCTGCTTCACGCTAAAAAGACACTGGTACAAGACATAATGTGCCCTAATGTGTAATTACCACAGAATATTTCATCTCTCTGGTGCAAAATACCAGAAATACTAAAAGATTACTGACACGTTCCGCTGACCACCGGTGTGAAACGTACAATTCTGCCCTCCCATGGCTTCTTTACAGCCCTTTCAGAAGAAGGAGGCTCGTTTTCTGCCTGATCTCTCCCATACGTTGTGCTGTGAGAACCAGAGAAAAGGGGGGACAGACAAACAGCACTTGAGAGATTTGTTGTGGGTCTGCGCCCTAAATGTTTTCCTGCAGTCTTTCCCTCATCAATCGCTTCTGTTTTTCTCCCAACAGATTCAGACGAAGACTGTGTCCCAGTGTGTCGAATACTACTACACCTGGAAAAAACGTGTCAGATTTGCCAGCGGTCAGGCTGAATGGACAGAAGAAAAGCTGAAGGGAAACAAGGAGGAGGTGGAAAAGGCTGAAGAGAAGGTAGAAAAACTGCTGGGGGTTGGTGCGAGGTGTCCACTGAGGACAGTAGGAGTTATACGGCTTTTCTTTCAAGGTCTGTCTTTGCAGCCCCTCCTCCCCATCGAATTTCAGCGTTTTTTCATCTGTTTCATGTTCAGAGGAGTTCAGCAGGGCAGGCTGGCACTGACAGAACGCGTTACACCCAGCACAAAAAGAAACCCCTCGCTGCCGTAGCCGTTGGGGGTTGTTTCCAGCTAGTTCTTCACTTTAGCTGTCCCCCTTGCTGAGGAGAAGGAGAAATGAGTAAAGGCTGTCTGCTTTACAGGCTGCTTGCAGCCCGAAGAAGAGGTGCCGGCTCAGGCCCAAGGAAAACACCAAGAAAAAGCAGAGGAGTTGTGAAAAGACGCCCCGCAGCACGGGCAGTCCCTCCCGCTGTCCCCATGACTCTCCGTGCTGGGGTGGAGGCAACAGCAATGTGGCTGTTTCCCTGCAGAGAGTGTGGAAGGTTAGCTGGTCGTTTTTCTTCTCGAAACTGCTGCTTTGGGCTCAAACCAATGGAAACTTTCAAAGGCGCCCAGGGGGAGCGGAGCTAAGGGCAGCTGGAGGGTTCCCCCTGCCCCGCAGCCTTCTGGCGGTATTGTTTGACTTTTAACCCAAAGCTCTGTGTTTTCTGACGTGGGGAGACCCTCCCGCCGAGTCGCGAGGTTCGGACCAGACCCCCTTTGCTTTCTCACCTCCTCTGGGAGAGGAGTCCCGGCGCGGCTGTATCCAGCCTCAGCCTCCGACTGGGAAGGAGAGTCCGGAGCGCCGGCTCTGCCCCAGAGTGGCTTTGTTCCAGCTCAAGCTGGGTATCTCCGAAGAGAGAGCCCTCTCACTTGTCTTCCGGAGCCTTAAAAGGTCTATTCCCTGAGGTGTTCAGGCGCCTCTGTGTTCTGCATGCACCGACTTTTTGTCCCAGCAATTTGTTTAATAGCCGCTTTTCCTCTGCGCTGATTGGAGCGACAATGCAGTGGGGATTGTTTCTGCTCGTGCAGTTTCACCCTCCTCCCATCCAGTCCGCACTTGGGTCTCCTCTGTCTCCTGACTCTCTTTGAAGGCCTTTTCCTCGAATTACAGGCTTGCTCCGCTTCATCCGGTTGTGCAAGAATCCCAGCGTTTCTCTATTTTCACTAAGAAGAGGTTCCACTAAAGTTCCTTTTTGCGGTTTGCGGCCCGAGGGCTTCCACGCTGCAGTCACTCGTGCCAAGCAACATCACTCATTCCCAGCAAAGCTGCTCAAGTTTCAATCCACCTTAATTTTAAGCAATCACACTGTTAATTCTCCTATTTTAATCCCCAACAATCTCTCTTGTTTAACCAGTAAGGTCCCACCCAGCCAGGGGTACCGGCAGAAACTGTGTAGGACCACGCAGCAAAACACAGCAGAAACTCACAAAATAAAACTAATGAAACGTGGTCTAAGAAACTAAAAAAAGAAATTAAAAATTCCCGTTTGTTTTCTCCCTTCCAGGGTGTTTGGGAAGGTCAATGGGAGGAACGCTCACATGAAATTCCATCGCCTGTGGGACGATTGGAAGGCCCCAGCAGCGTTTTTAAAGGGAGGTGAAGCTGAGAAAAGCCCAGATTGTGACCTCCTCCAGCTGGCAACTGGGCAACTGTCATCTCAGACCACCAACGAGGTCAATTTACTCTGTTTAGAAAACCCCACCGACCTCTAGCAGGGGGCAGCACCTGAGCTCTGCAGAGGATCCACCACCACGAGGTCGCCCCCACTCCAGAAAGACCCAGAAGAAGCAAACAGCAGAGAAATAGTTATCGTATTTAATAGCGTTTCCCCCTTAGGTGATAGTCCCGTGTATGTCTTAGGTCTTCGTTAGCCATCTTTTAGGTCTTAGTTTTAGGCTTTAGTGTTCTTCTGATAGGAGTAAGGTTTGGTTTTCTTCTGATAGGAGTAAGGTTTGGTTTTCAGGAATCATGAAATTTTCAGAGTTGGAAGGGACCTCTAGAGATCATCTAGTCCAGCTTCCCAGCTAAAGCAAGATTGCCTAGAGCACATGACTCAGGACTGCATCCAGGCGGGTCTTGAAGATCTCCAGAGAAGGGGACTCCACAACCTCCCTGGGCAGCCTGTTCCAGTGCTCGATCACCCTAACCTTAAAGAAGTTTTTTTCTTGTATTTGAATGGAACTTCCAACTTGTGCCCGTTGCCCTGTCACTGGGAACCACTGAAAAGAGTCTGGCTCCATCCTCCTTCAACCCACCCTTTAGATACTTAGAAGCAATAAGAAGGTCTCCCCTCAGCCTTCTCTTCTCCAGGCCAAAGAGTCCCAGCTCTCTCAGCCTTTCCTCATAAGGGAGATGCTCCAATCCCTTAATCATCTAAGCTGCCCTATGCTGGACTCTCTCCAGTAGTTTCCCATCTCTCTTGAAGTGGGGAGCCCAGAACTGCACACAGTATTCCAGTTGTGGCCTCACCAGTGCAGAGTAGAGGGGGAGAATGACCTCCCTCCACCTACTGGCCCCAGTCAGATTCAACACTTGGCTCCAAATAGGCTGGAAAACTGTCCTTACCCCAATGCACCTCAGAAATCAATCTGCATGAACAGGGAACTGTCGCTCTCTTTGCAAACTCATCACCGGGGGAGCTGGAAAAATATTTATAAAATCTATAGCTACTTAGAGTCCAGACGATAAAAAGCACAACACAGGTCCCGTGAGAGAAACTGCAATGGGAAGAGGTCTTGGTTTGATTAGGTTGCTGGATAACAGCTTCAAGTTAAGGGATTTCTTGAGCTACCGCAACCATTTGCTGATTGTCCTCCTCTTCCTTCCCCTTTGCTCTTCTCCTCACAAATCAATGGCAAAGGACACAAAGGGACAGACTTCCTTCATTGTATCCAAATGCCCCAGTGCTTTACAGGAACACATTTTAAGGAAAAGAGCAACAGAAGTGACTGACAACATGGAAGAAGACTGGGCAATAATCCATTTAAAAAAACCCCAGACAATTAAACAACACCAGAAAATGCAATTGAAATGCCTCCTCTCTTCTTTGGCACTTGGGAAACTTCATCTGGATTCTTCTGTCCCCCTCCTGGTTTCCACAGCCCAAGAAAAGACTTGCTGTGGGCCCAGCCCAAAACCTTTGGGATGATGAGGGGCACACAAGAGGCAGGCAGAGGGAGCTGCCTCTGGTCTGCATCAAGAAGAGGAGGCTCGGAGTGGACCCAGCTGGTGACTACAGCTGAACAAGTGGCACTAGGCCCAGAAGAAATCCCAGCTAGACAAAATGAAAAGATTGTCACCATGAGGCTCCTCAGACACAGCACAGCCCAGAGGGGTTGTGAAGCCTGTCCTTGAAGGTACCCAAACATGACTGAACTAAGTTCCAAGCACGGGATCCAGCTGGGGCTGCTCTGAGCAGAAGCTTGGACTGAAGACCTCCAAACGTCTCTACCAACCTCTACGCTTCTGTGGTTCTTCGAAGGTGAGCTGTCCTGCCTTCCCCAGATGGGCAGCGACAGCCACAACCTTGTGGAAGGCGGCCTGTCGCACTACCACCCAGACCCTTACTTCAGATGAAGAGCCACTATCAAGCATGGGGGGCTTTGCCACTTGCAGGGCACTGGGTCGGTGGGAGGGCACTGAGGACCCCCAGCCCTCCTGGAACACTGTTGCCCTCTCGGGCAAGCAACATGGCGGGCAGGAGTGAGCCCCAGGAAAGAGGCTTTTGGCCCCCTCGACCCTCCTCCTCTTCCCACATTTGGGCACGTTTCAGGCCACAGCCCCCCCCCCGCCCAAACATACCATAGTTGGCCACATGCATCAGCCACAGTCCCAATCAACATCACAATGGCTTCCTGATGTCATCAGCCACCTCACACTGCCTGTTCTTGGGGACCTATAAAAGCAGGGGTCCCTGCAGCTGGCCCACAGTTTGCCGAGCTTCCAGGCCCTCGGATGCCAAGCATGCTTGGAAGGAAGAGGAGCTGGAGCAGCGAGGCGCATGGCTGCCCACCTTTGTGTGGAAGGCCGCAGAGCCGCTCCCCGCAACCGCAGAGGAGGCAGGCTCATCCCAGGAGGAGGAAGCAGAGGCGGCACACCACTCCTGATGGCACAAGTGCGGATGACCTCGATTCTATAATCAGAGGCATGCAGCACTTGACCATAAGCTCACCAGGAGATGACACAAGCGCGGCTGACCTCGATTCTATAATCAGAGGCATGGAGCGCTTGACCATAAGCTCACCAGGAGATGACACAAGCGCGGCTGACCTCGATTCTATAATCAGAGGCATGGAGCGCCTCACCATAAGCTCACCAGGAGATAACACAAGCGTGGCTGACCTCGATATTATAATCAGAGGCATGGAGCGCTTGACCATAAGCTCACCAGGAGATGGCACAAGCACGGCTGACCTCGATATTATAATCAGAGGCATGGAGCGCCTCACCATAAGCTCACCAGGAGATGACAGAAGCGCGGCTGACCTCGATATTATAATCAGAGGCATGGAGCACCTCACCATAAGCTCACCAGGAGACAGCGTGGAGCCCAAGCGCATCTGCCTGCCAGGGAACAGCCAGAGCAGTGAGGCAGATGGCCGTCCACTTTGGCCACAGAGCCACTCCCTGCAACCAGGGAGGAGGAAGGCACCTGCCAGGAGGAGAAAGCGCAAGCAGCGGAGGAGGAACGTCACTCCTCATGGCACAGGTGCGAGTGACCTCGCTTCCGCGATCAACAGCACTCAGCGCATGGCTGTAAGCCCACGAGAGAACGGCGTGGAGCACAAGTGCATCTGCCTGCCAGGGAGCAGCCGGCGCAGCGAGGCGGATAGCTGCTCAGCTTGCCGTGGGATGCCACAGAGCCGCTTCCGGCCACCATCGAGGAGGAAGGCACCTCCCAGGAGGAGGAAGCGCAATCGGAGAGGAGGAGGAACAACAACATCATCACCCCCCATGGCATAATTGTGACTGCCCTGGCTTCTGCAATCAAGAGCATGCAATCCACAGCATGCAATCAACTGCAACACATTTTATGTCTTTAACTTATTAAATTGGGTTGGTGAATGTAAAATTTCTGGGACTGATCTTGCTGTTTGTGCCGTAACTAATTTAAGCAATTAAAACTCGTTCCGCTTGGTTGGTGGTGCTGTTATGGCTGGAGAGACCTATAACAATTTATTGTCATTCTATCACCCGATGAGCCCTCCCCACCTGGGAAAGGGAATTGGGTAAAACAAGGAAACCCGGGAGCTGAAGTATAAACATGTTTAGTAGAGTTAGATTAGGTAATTAACATTAACAGCACATTCTCCTTTTGCTCCTCATCACTTGTTCGTAAAAAATCCTGAAAATCAAAGAAGCGGCGGTGTGTTCACACCTCCTCCCTAAGCCCGCTCCTCGCTGCGGGTGCTGCCAAAGCGATGCCAAAAGGTGGGAATTTGGGGAAAATACCTGGCACGGTATTGAAATACAGGTCCAAAAGCCCCGCGGGTGGATTTAAACCACCGCTGCCCCACGGAAGGGCTCCACGTGCGGATTGCTGCTGCAAGTCTTGCTGCTGTTCCGTATGGCTTCAAAAACCTCAAAGTTCTGACGCATAAACAGAATCTGGACCAGATTCTCTGGCACCAGGACAGCGCGCCCATGCTCCAGGGTACCTTCCCTGGCAGCGAAGGCCTGGTCTGGCAGGAGGACGGTGGATGGGGATGGCGAGGTACTGCCGGCTCAGCTGCCCCGCGGCCGGGAAGCGATGCTCATTGTTCTGCCACCAGTGCAGCGGCTGGTGCTGCGCTTGCAGAGGGGCTCCAGGATGTAGTTTTCCAGTTGCTGGTGGATCTCGGGGTTCTCTCCATGGCGTCCTTCCCCAGAAGAATGTCGTAGCTGCTCTGAGACGGGGCGCTGGCACAAGGGTCCTTGCGAGCAGGCAGCTGGCTGCCAGCATCTGCGCCTGTGGCTTTGGAATCCGAGTTTGGCACCCCAGACTGGGTGGCAGATGGGGACTGGCGGTTGCAAACTCGCAACAGCGTGGTTCTCACTGGCTGGTGCAGCTCGCTTCTCAGGCTGGGGCTGAGAAACCGCATCTCCTGGAAGCGCTGCCCAAATCAGAGGCCTCTTTGGGTCGGGGGTCCCTTTTTTGGTTTCCTGGTTTGTGCTGGACAGGCCCTTGAGGACACTGCGTGTCCGCTGCGGTGTCCTGGTGCTGTAGTAAAATCCCTAACGTGGGTTCAATTACAGCATGTCTGCCTTTACCAAAGACAGCAAACTCTCCTTTGGAGCAGGGAATTTGAACCCTCGCTTTGAATTGGACCTTTGAAACCATCTTCATGAGTGGAACTGGAATATTAAGATTTAATTTGAAAAAGGAAAGGGGATTTGGATTAGGGAAATGGAAGGTTCTGGGGAATGATTCTGAAAATTGGTGTTGGCATATTAACGAGACCCAGCAACCCGTATTGGCTTTGGACAGAGAATCAGTCAAAAGAGAAGATAGGAAAAATTAATTTGCCTCCTGCTTGGATGGCAGAAATCTACGAGAGGCAATAGAAGTCGGATGGTTGAAGAAGATCTTGCTTGGATTTGAGTTTGCCCGGATCGGATGGCTGCAAAGCCTATTGCGAAACCCAATCATTTTTGTGATCGTAGTGATTTTTGTTTGTGTTTTGTTTGGATGTCTTAAGAGTATCGTTATCAAGCAATTATCTCAACCTTATGTATTAGTGATACGGGATAGGAAATGAGGCTCACTGAAGTACAGAAAGACTTGGCTAAGTCTCAAAGGGAGGGAATTGTTGTAGTAAAATCGACATAAACCAGGAAAATTAAATGTAAAATGTAATTGAAGCAATAAAGGAAACCTGCTGCTGCTCAAGTCCTCTCTACTGCCCCAACACTAGTTATTTACCTAATCTCAATATAGGGAAATATTTAGTAGACACGATTTCTCTATGATTCAGTTAAGGAACTACCCAGCAGACAGTGTAGCACTGTTGATAAGCAGGGTATTCCTATCAAGAGAGCGACGAACTGTAGGCATGGTCAGAAAACCCAGAAACCCACTTGGAACTGCCAAGAACAGAGGAAAAGCAGGTAAAAGGTGGTTCCGGCCGGGGGGAGATGGTGACCACCGACTCATTGACCACCTCCCCAAACGATACCACCTATTAAAAACATAAGAGTGGAAAAAGAAGACAGAGTCTGCGCACTCATTTACGTGGGAAGCAAAGAAATCTCGACCAATCATTGGAGGGAATAACAGTGAATATGTATTAATTGTTTGAATATGTAAGAATCAATGTGTAAAAGTGAAGCTGTTTGGAACTAAGGTGAGCGCTCCCGTTTTGGGACAAGCACCCATTTCTGCGCATTAATGGCGTAAAATTAGAAATACCTCTGCTCTGTGCGTTACTGGCTTGCCCAGCAGGTAAAGAACCCAGATTTGGGAGGACAGTGGGGTGTCCGTAAGGGGTCCTGGGCGGCCCTTATGGGGTCCTGGGAGGGACTCTTGCAGGCCAGAGGGAGTCTGGGGCAGCCCTTCAAGGATCTGGGGGACCCCTCTGGTGCCTCTGGGGAGGGTTTTGTGTCTGGAGAGGGCCGAGCTGGTTTCAAGAGGTGCTTCCTCCCTTTCTCCAGCCCACCCAGCTCCCCTGACACCACCCTCCCCCCCAGGTTGGTGGGTGCCAGCAGTGCCAGCCTGTCCCACTGGGTCGGGCACTGAGGGGGGCACAGCCCCAGCCGCGGGACGGGAGGAGGAACCACAGCACCAGGGATAAAACGTTGGTCTCTATTTCTTTAACATTTCCCATGGGGGGCACTCCAGTGTTGCGCGGCTGCACCGCAGCTGGTGCCAGGAGGGACTCCAAAGTCTCCCCCTGTTTCCACAGATTACTAAAAATGATCAATAATACAGCATTGGTCACACGTTAAGGAAAGGGATACAATCAAAAGGCTTCTGTGTGAGCCGACTCGGGCAGGACGCAGGAACGACCACAAGACCACGGAAGACAAAGAACAAATGTGATCTCAATACCTCGCGAATTGGGGGGTCTCCCCAGCAACGCCCGGGCAGAGGGACACACGCAGGGGATGCAGGTGCCACAGGGCGGGAGAAAGTCCTTGTTAGCAGCAGCGTGAGCTCCAACTCGCTGTTCTTGCAAGCTTTTCAAGGGTTCAAGCAGGCGTAGCTTTTACTAGTTTTTACGTAGTTTTTACAGGCCTGTGTCTTTGTAGATACTTGATGTCTTTTGTTCCCTTTTTTATTTAAAAGTAAGAAGTTTACAAGCAAACAAACAAAAAAAACACACACACCCCTTCTACCTGTTTGTCACAGTAATGGAAAAAATTAATTACAAGTGAACACTTGTCTTGACGCCAGATGCTCTCTAGGCTGTATTCTGGAGATACTGAGCCCCTCTTCTATCATTGAGGCAGTGTGAAGAAACCGCCCCTGCGTATGTTAGCGTGGGATGCTGTCTGAGGGTGAGCTTTTGGCAGCATCTGTGGGATTGAATTAAACAGCACCAGTGAGTATTCCCGTGACCTGGACCTTGATCATCGGTACTGCTAAACCATTTGGAGGTTTAAAGGTGTTCGGTGAAGGGGCAAAATAGTTTTGGCAGAAAATATAGTTTAGTTTTTGGAAGAAAAGTACTGCTTTCAGGATGAGAACACGGTTTGCCTGACTGTTGATAGCTTTAATGTTTTCATGTATGTGCTGGCAGTATTAAGAGAGTGGAGGAGAAGCACAAAAGGGGAAAATGGCCACAGCTGGGAATGACTGCTATTTCCATTTTTATTGCCGCTATGCACAGGTAGATGCTGTAGATTTTAGAGTGGTTTGTATCCTTGATTTTCTTGACATGTCATGTTGAAAGGGAGGTTTATTGTGTAAAGTTGGAAGTTGATATATCACTCTGCCTGGGTTATGGCAGCATCTGTAGATCAAATATCTGACCTTTAGAAGTGGTGAGAAGAGCTAATGATCATCTAAACTATGGGCAATTTCTCCTGGGAACTCTGCTCAGATACCCAAAGAACACACAAGTTAAAAACCGCACATGAGGATAACTCATCACTTTCTTATTGAACCAACATTATATTGATTCTGAATAAATAGTCCATGTTTGTAATTTCTGCTTATAGCAACTACCTGAATTTCTGCAAAATCCGTTATTTAACACAAAGTCCTTCAAAACAGGTTTGTTCTTCAAAGAAACATTTATATTGCACCTGGTGAAAATCCGGGGGTGGGTGTAGGGCTCTCTGTCATTGCATCCATTTCAGCACTGGGGATTTAGGTGTTGATACCTGGGTGATGGCCTTTGGCTCCAGACCCCATCATGTCTCAGGGGATGGCCCAGTCGTACTGACTAGAGACCAAAAGCGGCGTGGTTTTGAGATGCTGCTCCTAGAGCCAGCTGTTAATGTCTGGAACTGGGTGAAACTGACCTTCAAATATTCAAATATTTTCAAATGTGACTTTGTTTTCCTCTAAAAAATTACGCAGAAACCCGTTAAGAAATAACCGGCAACTTGGCACTTACAGATGTCAGCTGGGATGTTGTTCATACCCAGGATACAAACCCAAGTGTCTATTTGTCACCATAATACCGTTATACCTGGACTACTGAATCACCTCCCCTGTTAATTAAAACCAAGAATTTTTAATCTGCTATCCCAGCAAGTTGAAGGCAAAGAAAGGAATTGTATTGGCATTTGAATAGGGTTGCGTATGATTTTTTTTAGCTGTCATTTTAGGGATCTTCCTAAGTGTCAGTGACATGAAAGATGAACTCGCAAACAGCAATTGAGGTTGCCAAGGTCCACAGAGTAAAAGTGTTGCTTTACTTGGGTATTTGCTGGATCAAATCTTTCTAGGAGTAAAAGCGGTGAGTAGGCAGGTGATGATGTAAGAGAAATGAAAAGTAGTGTGTGTGGTGGTGGGAGGAGGTTGGTAGGGCCACGAGTAGCAATATCTGTTGACAGAGCACAACATGTGAGATGGATGAGACCCCCCTCAGACAGATAACATCAGATTACAATGCTGTGTGTGCAGGTGTACTTCCAGTTCATCGTTTCGAATAAATTTTTCAGGCTTGAACACTGGATGCAGGCTATTGAAGTACAGTACTAGTGTACAAGGCAGTATAATATCTGAAAATCAGAGTATTTATGGAAAAAAAAAATATAAGTTGGGATTTTTCCCTCAGTCCATTCTAAGAAGAGCTCTTGTCTACCAGGAGTCCTAGTAGACAGCCGGAACCTGGAACGGGGTAAGACTCCAGGGCAGGGAACCAAGACAGATGTCAGAAATCGGGGGAAGCCAAAGTAAGAGCAAGTCATCGAACCATAGAATAATATAATAGTTTAGGTTGGAAAGGACCTTAAAGATAATCCTGTTCCAAGTCCCCTGCCATGGGCAGGGACACCTCCCACTAGACCAGGTTGCTCAAAGCTCCATGCACCCTGGCCTTGAACACCTCCAGGGATGAGGCATCCACAACTTCTCTGGGCAACCTGGGCCAGTGCTCAGCAACCTCAGAGTGAAAAATTTCTTCCTCATGTCTAATCTAAATCTCCCCTCTTCCAGTTTCAAGCCATTATCCCTCATCCTATCACTACATGCCCTTGTAAAATGTCCCTCTCCAGCCTTCTTGTAGGCCCCCTTCAGATGCTGGAAAGCTGCTATAAGGTCTCCCCCGACCCTTCTCTTCTCCAGGCTGAACACCCCCAACTCTCTCAGCCTGTCCTCCCAGCAGAGGTGCTCTGATCATCTTCGTGGCCCTCCTCTGGACCCGCTCCAACAGGTCCATGTCCTTCTTATGTGGAGGCATCCAGAGCTGGACACAATAGTCCAGGTGGGGTCTCAGAAGAATGGAGTAGAGGGGCAGAATCCCCTCCCTCGCCCTGCTGGCCACGCTTCTTTTGATGCAGCCCAGGATATGGTTGGCCTTCTGGGCTGTGAGCACACGTTGCCGGCTCATGTTGAGCTTCTCGTCGGTCAGCAACCCCACGTCCTTCTCCTCAGGGCTGCTCTCCATCCATTCTCTGCCCAGCCTGCATTTGTGCTTGGGATTGCCCCGACCCAGGTGCAGGACCCTGCACTTGGCCTTGTTGAACTGCATGAGGTTGGCGTGGGCCCACCTCTCCAGCCTGTCCAGGTCCCTCTGGATGGCATCCCTTCCTTCCAGCGTGTCAACCACTCCAGGCAGCTTGGTGTCAATGAGAAACTTGCTGAAGGCGCACTCAATCCCACTATCCATGTCACCGACAAAGATTGGTTCCCTTTAATCCTGACTCATAAATTCTCTGTCGGCTCCTCATCTATCCCTAGGTGGAGCTCCATGCACTCACTCCAGGTGGTCATGGACATAGAGGGCAACACCCCCTGCTTGTTTCCCCTGCCTGTCCTTCCTAAAGGGCCCGTATCCCTCTATTCCAACACTCTAGACATAGGTGCCATCCCACCACGTCTCTGTGATGCCAATGAGATCATAGACCTGGAGGTGTGCACACGTCTCTAACTCCTCTTGTTTACTCCCCACACCATGTGCGTTTGCATAGAGGCACTTAAGCTGGGTCCCCGTTGAAGGTGACTTAGTGGCTGGAGTGGCTGCAGTTCCTTTGTGCTGTTCTCCAGGTGGCCTTCCTTTGAGGTGTTTACCTGTGTTTCCCCATTGGCTCCTCTTGCCTCAGGAGCCCCTGGCTCCTCTTCATAAGACTACGAGTGTGCTGCAGTATACCCAGCACATCTTGGAGCAAGAGGGTGAGGGCCCTCGCTCGCGCCCCATCCCTCATACCTTGGAGTGTCGTCCCTTGGCTTGTCACAGCCATCCTGATAACACCCTGCGAGTGTCCCTGCACTGGCCCAGCCTTTCCTGCCCCAGAAAAGCTCCAGAAAGGCCCGGGTTGAGGCCAAAAAGGGGTTCTGCTGCGGCCCTGCCTGTACAAGCACTGCTCATTTCAGCGAGTCGGCATGGCGTGTCATAGATGGATGAAGAAGTGGACTAAACCAGAGTTGTTCCTGGGCCTTATCTCCAGAGCTGTGGACAGGTGTCACCAGAGAACTCCAGAGAGACCTCTAGTCAGAAGCAAACACCTTGAGTTCCTGAAATTCCCCCAGGAAAGGGTAGCCTGTCATATCTGGGCATGTTGAGCCTAACTAACCCCATGGCAAGGGGGTGTGTGCTCTTTCTGTGAGTGCCCATACTGCTTCCAGTGCAGTTTCCACTTCCCCCGTGTCGGCGCCAGGCAGCTGGTGCTGCCGTGCCCACCACATAGGCATGACATTGGGTCTGGTGTGAGTCAGAGACTGTGCCTAAGAGGCACTGCGGACAAGGGCATCCTGTAGAAGAGCAACGTCCAACAATCAGAAAGAGAAAATGGACGCAGGCCTTTTCCTTTTTACTGCATTATGGATGAATTCAAAGTTCGTGTGCTGCACAATAACATTGCAAATATGAAAAGTGCATTGATTTGTTTTAATACTTAGAAATCTTGTTAAACGAATTCAAGTTTGATTTGGCTTACACTACCCAGGGCTAATAATATCCTATTCTGGACACTGACAAAGGCTCTATCAAGGTAAAGTGTTGTATCTTACTTTCTCTGGCATGAAATACAACAAATCTGATCTGCAGGAGTGTTATTAAAATGGGTTTGCTAGGATACACATGCTGCTCCTAGGCAAGCAAGAGATGCGGAAGAATAACAGCAAGTGGAATAACAGAAAATGCCCACGCTTCATCTTATTTCTTTGATATTTTTAATATAATGCACACAATCCTGATTGTATATAGAGCTGCAAATTGGTCAGCTTGAACAACACAAATAGACTTACCATTTTTCATCATTTTTATTTTCAGTCCGTTGCATTTCCTGGCTCTCAGAAAATGCTATCCCTGTACTGGAATGGTTTTGTTGCAAATATTATGGGTAGATATAAATTCCTAAGGAAAAGAATATCTTTTCTGATTTTCTTCTAATTAAGTGCAAATTATTTTTGTGAACTTGATATTCTTTCTCAAAATCTACATTTTGTACTTAGTAAAGAGAATCTGATTCAGAAAATTGATAGCAAAAGAACGTCTACAAGCCAAAAAAAGGTAATCTTAGCATTGTGTTGTGGTTTAGGCCAAATCCACCACTGGGGACCCGAGGGACCCCAGACGGGACCGACAGATGCTCCCCTCTACCCCTCTACAAAGAGAGAGGCAGAGGAGGAAAAAGAGACTTACGAGTTTAGAAGAAACTAAACTACTTTAATGAAATATTAATAATAAAATAAAAAGAAATAATGAAAAATATATACAAAACCGTATCAAGCTCCCGAGATGACAATCACGTCACCGGCTGGCACTGGGGCAGTCCCAGGCTGGACTCAGTGACGGACGGGAACTGGATTCCAGATGCGGATTCAGGATCGGGATCACAGGCAGACGAACAGAGTCCTCCTCAGACATCAGCCATTGAAGGAAGAACGCGTGACCCTTTGATCCCTCAGCTTTTCTACTGAGCATGAGGCAGATGGGATGGAATACCCTGTTGGTCAGTTTTGGGTCACCTGTCCTGTCCGCTCCTCCCTCCAGGTGGGACCCCACTATGCTTTTCCGCTTCCAACCCTACAACGTGACAAATGACAAAGTTGGTTGGCCTTGGCTGTTATGACAATAAGTGTAAGCAGGAGCCTCAAACCAGGACAACGTCTTTCATAGAGTTTTTCTTCGTGAGCAAGATTTGTGTGGTCTAAGTTTAGCCACCCTAAGGTTAGGAATGTAGTTTAAATTTCTCATGTAGGCTCTCTGTTGGAAATGGAGAGATATAGGCACTCTTTTGGGGCTATTTATTGAATCATAAGACAGTGCCAAAGACAGGTGAGAGGACTCACTTTCCCAGAGGTGCTCCGTGCTCTCTGCTGGCTGTCTTGAGTGTCTACAGGATTAGATGCAGTGATACACCAAACTTTTATCTTACTAAATGTAGATTAAATAAATACCCCCTTGAAGTGTCTTGTAAAAGGTAGTAACAAGAAAGTTCCGTTTTGTTTTGAATGTTGGGCTTTATCCAACATAATTAAGGTCAGAGGAAGACAAGCTAATAAATATTTACCTCCCTTAATATGTTTCTCCTTATTCTTGGCCAAGTGGCATGACTGAAGAAAATATAATTAGTTTATTCAATGAATCAGTAACAATATAATTCCACTATAGGAGGGAGAGTTATGTTCTTAACATGACAAGACACCAGAGTAATCAGTAGATTAGGCATGAAGAATTGCCACTGACCTGCCACGTGTAATAAAAAAGATTATTATTGTTTGTTTTGTGTAAATGTGCGGGATAAAATCTTGATAATACTGTGTCGTTGTTGGGACGGACACGACACTGACATCAAGTTGCAGCAATCCAATTTCTTTATTTAACAAGCAGTGCTTTTTTATAGTCTTTTACCCAGGTGCTTATCTATGCATATATTCAGCATTCTACTTTTGCCCGATACGCTCTCACATCACACAATGTTCATGCTCTGGTCAAAGCCAGGATGTTTGCCAACCCTTATCTTTTTACTTAGCTCTTCTCAGGACTCCCCAGTCTCTTCAAGGGTACACGGATATCTGCTCAAGGTCAACGTTAAACTCGCATTCTGATCCCTCGGACCAGCCAAGGTTTCCCACAGGATAGAATACCCTGTTGGTCAGTTTTGGGTCACCTGTCCTGTCCGCTCCTCCCTCCAGGTGGGACCCCACTATGCTTTTCCGCTTCCGACCCTCCGACAGGGCAAATAACAAAGTTGGTTGGCCTTGTCTGTTATGGCAATAAGTATAAGCAGGAGCCTCTCTGCATCCCATGCCTGGGCATCAGCTATAAACAATTGGTCTGATCTCTCTGAGAGAGTGAACACTGTCTGCACAATATGCAGTTATTTTAGTAGTTAGAAGAGGCCCCGCTAAGAAGCGAAGTTACTGAACGAAATTGGTTCTGTTTTACCTCAAACCAGGACAGTCTCCATCCACAACCTTGGGGGATTCCTCATATACAGGGGTGAAGAGGTGGAGGGTCAGATGTACACATGCGGCACGGGCTGCGTTAACCCCCGCGCCTCCCACTGCAGGAATGACCGCAGGCAGACGCACTGTGAACCAAACATCAAACCTTTAATGAATTAAGAAAGAGAGAGAGATGTGGGAGAGTGGGGCTGGGGCTGGAGTGGGTGGGTGCGGGTCGCATGCGGTGGGGATGCGTGGTCCACGCCTTCTCTATCAGCCCATGAAGAGAGGCTGGGGGAGCGTGGGGCACTTTGCCCCCCAGCATCCCCCAGGGTTCTGGGTCGCGTGGTGGCCATGGTGTTGCCATCTGCCCTCCATTTGTTGCTGCCCATGTGCTGCCTGCTGCTGCCCACTGCGGCACCGTCCCGCTCCGGCGTTCCCTCCCACAGGGGTTTGGATTGTTTTTCCACCTGGCACACCACCATCTTCCTCTTCTTGGGTGGGATGTTGTCCCACGGGGAGGTCTCTTGCGTCCTGGGGGTGCCGTGTGGCGCGGGGCGCTTGGCCTGCTTGCCACCCGCCTCTCCTGATCTAGGCACAGCCTGGCAGGAGACAACGGCTGGTGGCAGCAGCGAGCGGGTCAGAACCTCCTGGGACTGCCTCCTCAGCAGCTCCTCCAACAGTTGGGCCATGCGGGGTGGCCGATGCTGGGGGACAGCCGGGGGTCTGGCCAGGGTTCTTGGCAGCGGGTGACAGAGGGTTCTCAGTAGGGAACTCTCTGGAGGAGCCTTCAGGGGATCATTCCAGGGACTCTTCACAGGACTGTCCTTTAAAGTCTTCTCTGAACTCTCCGCAGAGCTCCCCTTGGAAGTCTCCAAGGGACTCAGTGGCAGCCAGGTGGGGAGGCCTGCCGCCACCCCACCCTGCTTGCCCTTGGGGTTCTGCAAGGGGGTGTCTGGCACTCCCCAGAAGGGCTCATTATCCCAGAGCATTGCTTACACCAGGCGGTCCTTGGAGCAGTCACCCTCCACCCCAGGCTCCAAGAAGTCATGGACTTTGTTAAAGGAGGTGGAGCTGGCAAAGCTGTTGGGGTCATCAGGGAAGGTGTTTTTGCCAACTGCCAGCATCACCACCACCACTAGCTCCTTGTTGCAGCCACCCTCTGCCCTGTGCTCCAAGAGGTGGGGAAGCTTGTTGAGGGAGGTGGTCAATGTTCTTTCGCAACATCTCTGTGGTTTTATTCAGCTTCATGGTGACCAACCGTGGCCTCTACGGCCAAGAGAGCACCAAAGTGGTCTTCAGCGCCAGACAATGGCCTGGAGGTGGTCCCCTCGCCCACCGGCTGGACCTAACCAGGGGTGTCCATGGAGGGACAGCTTTGCTGGTTTTGCTGCCTCGGCTCGGTGGTGGCCGTTGGAGGGCCCCGTAGGCGGGCTCCTTGAGCAGGCTGACCTCAGAACTCGTTGCCGATAATACGGCTATTACAGACGTTATGAAGGCCGAGGCTTCGCGAGGATGGGAGGACTCGGCCTTCACTGCCTTCAGCACTGTGCGTTCGGTGAGGATTTTCTTCACTATTCCTTCTCCTTCTCTTCCTCCTTCTCCTTCTCTTCCTCCTTCTCCTCCTCTTCCTCCTCTATAGGACTGAGGGTTGGCTGCCATCTCTTGGCTCTGCGTCCATGTCGTCTTTTGGGCATTGCTTTGCCCTTGGGTTGGCTGGTCATGGGTTGGTTTGTGTCGGAGGAGACCCTTGGGACCACCAACCGCCGCCTGGAAGGACACAAAGGGAGAGGTCTACCTGAGGACACAATGGGTTTGGGGCTGCTTTCTGCCCCTCCCCATGAGCCACGTGCCTCCTCATGTAGCCAGCAGCAGGTTGGCTGAGGAAAGCCCCTGTGCCGGGACCCTCATCTGACACACAGCTGTCCCATTGTCCCTAGACCACACTGGGGCTCTCCTGAAGAGCTGGAGAAGATCCAGCCCTGTGAAATGGGGGTGTTCCCGGCAGCCACATCCCACCCCTCCAGGTGCTGCCTTCACCACGCTTGGGTGGTGATGACCAAGGAGCGTTCAGGGCTGGGGAACGGGCTCTTGCTGGGTCAGAAGATCATGGAATGGTTTGGGTTGGAAGAGACATTTAGAGGTTCATCTAGTCCAATGCCCCCCGCTGTCATCGGCAGGGCCACCTTCCAGTAGACCAGGTTGGTTCCAGCCCCATCCAACCTGACCTTGAACACCTCCAGTCAGGCTGATGGAATGGTTTGGGTGGGAAGGGACCTTTGAAGGTCCATCTAGTCCAACACCCCTGCCATGAGCAGGGAAGTCTTCAACCAGATCAGGTTGCTCAAAGCCTCATCCAACCTGGCCTGGAATGTCTCCAGGGATGGAGCGTCTCCCACCTCTCCGGGTAAAATGGCCCTGTGTGGCCGCCCACCCTGAGCCTTCAGCCTCACCTGGCCAGAGACCTTGTCCTCTTCTTCTTCTGCAGCTCCAAGATTTCCCCGAACTGCGGTGTTTTGCTTTGAGTCGGGCTCGGAGCAGCAGGAAAGGGAAAACCGGGAAACCCCACTGGAACCAGAAAGAAGACACCTTCTCAGAAGAGCGTCGCTGCGACGCTGCCAGACCACCCAGGGACACGCAGGGGGTGCTCAGGCCTCTTCCCAAAATGTCCGAGGGTTGGACATTCTGCTCCTCTAGCAGCCCCATCGTGTCTTCCCCAACACCAGCCCCATTTCCAATGTGGTTTTCCGACTTCGTCATCATCATGATGGTCAGGAAGGAGGAGCCGGGTGGTGCCGGGGAGGGGACAGGTGTCATTTCTGAGGGGAAGAGGGGGAGGAGAAGGCCTTGGCCCACCATCCTCCCACTGTACCCTTGGGCACATCCCACCCCGGGGCTCTCTTTTGGTGACACCAACAAATCGTTAGGACAAAAGGCCCTCAGGAGTTGGCCTGAAGCTTTGGGACAAGTCGGAGCCTTTTGGCGCTCAGCGTTGGCCATTTCCCCACAAGATGGCAGAAGTTGGCTGCCCGTCCCATGGAGAAGAGCTGGGAGCTGCTTTACCTTTCCCACCTTGCTGGAGAGGTGGCAAACTGTCTTTTCTCGTCTGCACATCCTCACCAGGGACTTGTCTCGAGGTCTTGAGGAGAGCCCTGGGTGGGTGTTTGGGCACACACTCCATCACAAACCTGGAAAGAAGGAGAAGACACCCATATGACCCATGGCACCACCAGCACTTGCCACTTGCTGCGGCCACTTGCCCGCAGGCAGAGTTTGGCATTGCCATGAAGGCCATTGACTTCCCAAGTCTACCACATCCCATCCCCAAGGACGGGCCTGGGAAATGGAGTCGCCCAGCAAAGAAGTCCAGGCCACCATGGGAAGAAATGTCACCCAAATTCCTCTGTCTTTCCCCTCACAGCTGCCTTATGGGAGTGACTGCGGCCTGGGGACATCATCAAGAGTCGCCGCCTGGTGTCCCCAGGACACCCGCAGCGGCACAAGGAAGAGATGCTACCTTGGGCGTTGGCATCAAAGAGCGGCTACAGCCGCCAACGTACTCACTTGGGAAAGAGGATGACACGGCCGGAGAAGCTCAGTGAGGCCACGGGTACCACTGGGGACACAATCATGTCCAGCAGATGGGGGACCTGCAATGGAGGAACACAAAGATTCAGGACATCCTCAAGGTGGTTGAAGCACTGCACACTGGAGGATGCCAAAGACAGCAGGACATCCTCAATGTGGTTGAGGGTCTCAGTGTTAGAGGAGGCCAAAGATGGCAGGACATCCCTCAACGTGGTTAAAGCACCCCACATTGGAAGAGGCCAAAAACGGTGGGACATCCCCCACATGGCTGAGGCACTCAAGTGTCGGAGGAGCTTGAGGCAGCAAGTGTTGGCAGGACCGTAACTCTCACCTGGACCGAGTGGCTGAACGTGTCCTGAGGGACCCCACACAAGCAGTGCCAGAACACTGCCGTGGGACCGCACGCACCACAGAGAAACCAAAATGCTTACCTTGAAGACAACCTTCTCCAAGTTCTCCTTCCCAGACAGCCTCTCCAGGAAGCTGCGGTAGAATATCACGCGCACTTTCGTGCCTTCGATGAGGAGCACCCCCACCTCCCTCAGGATGAGGGCCACATTCTCCCCCTTCCCCAGGCAGCGCGAGAGGAGGGTCGTGGTGCCTTGGATGCAGTCCACCACTTTCTGCCGGGACACGGCGGCTGCCACGGCCACCTTGGAGTACTTGAGGGGCTCCATCTCCTTGTTGCCTGGAAGAACCACAGGAGAAGGATGGAGAGGCTCACCCGGTGGCCCGTGTCCTACAGCTTGTGTGTCACAATCATTGCATTGCCCCAAAAAAACTCAAACCCACTCAATTATTGGACTTTGGAGTTGCTTCAGACAAGATGACCGTGCAGTCAGCCATCTTACCGGGCAGGTAGTCCTTGTTGTCCATCAGGTTGTGGACAACAGCAAGGTTCCTGGCCAGGTGGAACACCGGCTTCTGGATAGTCACGGTTTCATCTCCGACCTGGACGTGTTCGAGGACAGTACCGAAGGAGCCAAGGGTGGGAATTCGGACACCCTGCAAGTGGACGAGAAGGGTGGGAGGGTGAGGACTGGCCAGAGGGAAGATCTGGAGGTGACCTCCCCCATCCAGGGATGGTGCTTCAGGCTGGATCCTGCCCTCTCCCACCGTTTGGAGGCACGAGCTGGGTGGTGGGGAGAACTTTGGGGAGGAGATGTTGAGTCCTTCCCCTCCTCAGGAGAAAAAAACACCACTGGAGTTTGGGCAGAACCAGGATGAGGCCATCCCGGGGGGGTCTCCAGCGACCTGGATCAGCCCTACCAGAAGTGACACCAACATTGCACAGGCCCCGTTTGGCCGTCAGTGGGGACTTTTGGGGTGAGATTCCTGTTTTCTGAGGAGTTGAAGGGTGAGAGCAGGCCACGACCCAGGGGGATCCCACCACCCCTCATGGTGCATGAGGAGGACGCGGGTGTTGCACCACCTTGTGGAGCAGGAGTTGGTCTTGAATGTAGCCAGCCACTGCATCCCAGACGGCCGTTCGCTCTGAAAAAACAAAGAAGAACCAGGTCAGGCCCCATCTCCACCAGCTCTCAGGTCCACCCCAAACATCTCCCCCTTGAGCCGCGACGCGGTGGCAGACGCCAAGTGTCAGGGCTGGCTCCGAAATGGTGACAAGCCCTTGAGTCTTGGCTGCCGGAGAGGTGACTGCGGTTGGCCGTACCTTCAGCGGTGATGCTGGACATAGCGAAGGTGTGCTCCATCCCATCCCAGAAGTCCATCTTGGTCCGCCTCACGCTGGTGGGTCGGTTCTTGGTGGCGACAGCCATGTTAGAGGTCATCTTATGGACGTTCCTCCAAAGTGTGGGACCCACCACCCGGTGGGCCCTTTTATACCCCCTGAGTGGGTGTGCCACGCACCTCTTGTGACATCAGGGTGACATGTTCATCGCTGATTGACTGACCGTGGTGACACGGCAACCGCCAACCTCTGGTGGGGTGGCCATTAGCAGGGAGAGCTTCAAGCAGCTCAGGATGCTCCAAGCCCCGTCCAACCTGACCTCGGACCTTCCAGTCATGGACACACAGATTGGTTTGGCTTGGAGGAGACATTTGAAGGTCCATCTCGTCCAACCTCCCCTGTCTTTGGCAGGGGCATATTCCAGTAGAGCAGGTTACTCAACGCCCCATCCAACCGGACCTTGGATACATCCACTCAGACCCACAGAATGGTTTGCATTGGTTGAGTTGGATTTTTGGGTGGTTTGGGTTCCAACAGACCAGGTTGGTCCCAGCCCTGTCCAATCTGACCTTGAACCCCTCCAATCAGACTCATAGAAGGTTTGGGTTGGTTGAGTTGGATTTTTGGGCTGGAAGGTTT
Source organism: Vanellus vanellus (assembly GCF_965231255.1). Taxonomy (NCBI): domain Eukaryota; kingdom Metazoa; phylum Chordata; class Aves; order Charadriiformes; family Charadriidae; genus Vanellus; species Vanellus vanellus. Next base: position 617,632 of record NW_028127638.1, on the reverse strand, counting down.
GGGAACCAGTAGAGAAGGTTGGTCCCAGTCTCATCCAGCCTTACGTTGGACACTTCCAGTCATAGACCCACAGAACGGTTTGTGTTGAAGGGGACCTTTGAAGGTCCATCCAGTCCAACCTCCCCATCATCGGCTGGGACACCTTCCAGTAGACCAGGTTGGTCCCAGCCCCATCCAACCTGACCTTGAACACCTCCAACCGGACCCAAAGAACAGTTTGGATTGGATTTCTGGGTGGTTTGGGATCCAGTAGACGGGGTTGGTTGCAGCCCCATCCAACCTGACCTCAGACACTTCCAGTCATGGACCCAAAGACTGGTTTGGGTGGGAGGGGACCTTGGAAGGTCCATCCTGTCAAACCCCCCAATCACTGCAGTGGCCGAGAATAAAAGTAGTGCCACGAGTGGGGCGGGTGCTGCTGCGTTATTGTATCTCATCCTATTGTATTATTTTATCTCTTTCGTTTATTTTGTTTTTTCCTCTTGAGCTGTTGAGCAGAGATGGTTCTCGTGCTCTCTTCCCATCTCGGGGGGGTCGTTGGGCTGCGGCGTGGGGCTGCAGAGCCCGGGAGGAGAGGACAACCCCGAAGAAAAGGTCCCCTTGCCGCCCTCCACCAGCAGCGGTGGGATGGGTGCAGGGACCCTCCTGCCATCGGCTTATCCCGTCCCCTGCGGGAGCCTTTTTCTGCAGCAAACCGACCCAAACCGACAACGGCACGTTGGTGCTTCTTGCTAAATGGGGAGGGGGGAGAAAAACAAATCTATCAGTTTGCTCTGTAAGGATGGAAGCAGCGCATCCCCAAACAGGGCCAAAATCAGGCGGCTTTTACAGGATGGGGTTTTGCAAAGCTGCTGGTGCCAGTGCCCCATGGTGATGGTCAGAGGGGGAAGAAACTGGTTGAGCCCTTAAAAAGAGGAAAAGAAAAAGGCTCGGAGGAAGGGAAAGGTGCAGTGCCGGGGTTTCCTTGCTGCTGTTCCTCCGGGATGCCCGTGCGCGTCCCCTCCACGCTGCCCTCCGGGCAGGACCGTGCTCGCTGCTCCGGCTCTGCCTCCCTGGAGGGGAAAGGTCCCGGCGCAGGAGAGTCCCCATCTCTCCCCCTTCCCAAAAGAAACTTTAATTACCGGAGAGGTACATTATTACGCCGGTGACCCACAGTGGCTGTGGGGCTGGGGGGCTGTGGTACCAGCCCTATTGCTGCCCTACCCTTAAAATGGAATTATACACTTCTAATATAGGACAATTTGGTTTTCTTTTTTCCATTTTGTTTTCCTCCCTGTAAAAGGAGGGAGCGGGGCTGAGCTTCACTCCCTCCTGGCAGGGACCGGGAGAAATGAGAAAATCAGGATCTAATTTCTCATTTTTCAAAAAGTCTCCATCTGACTTTCAGAAGCTTGAGACACTGGCGTTTTTATAATTTCAGTATGTTATACAGCAGAAGGCCAACACTTTTGTTAGATTCATGAAAAAGTTAAGAGCCCCTGGGAGATAGCCTCCCAGCCTGCAGTTCCTAGACACATCCAGGCTTACTACAACTGTAATTGAGAGCTGGAAATCTTTTTGCTGGTTTGTCCACTGCACTTTGGCTTGTGCTCAGTAGCACTCCAGTGTCATATGCAAATCTATAGCCTGGGATGAGCCAGTGACTTGGAATCCACCATGACGCAAGCTACAGCAAAGACACACAGATATGCACAGTGAACATTGTACCTCTGAGTGGCTGCCAAACCTAGTATGCTAAGGGAATTAAGGCAGAATCTTACTATTGACAACTAAGCATTGCTTCAATCTTGCAAATGATGCTTTTTTTTCTCTTTTTTAACCTTCTTGCTTTAACTGACATATCTTGATATCTGTAGAAACCCGATTTCTTTCCCAGAAAGAAAGAAAATAGGACTCTGGACAATTAGAACATCTTCCTACTAATAGTAGAGGATGAACAGGACAACCTGCTTACACTATATCCTTCAAGCCACTTCCCACTGCTTAGGTTCATCTTCTATACTAATTGAGACCAGGCTCGCTCTTAATTTATTTTTTAAAAAGCCATCTCCTTATACAAAACATGTATTAAGCAAGAGTCTGCAATTTACCTTGGGCTGGTCACATCATGGGTATTATGGAACAGCTTCTGTATCTTGTTGCTAGAAACAACTCCCACTTTCACCAGGTAGGAATAGGCTTCCACGTGAAAAGCCCAGAAGTGCTTCCCTTTGGCAATCCCAGTGTCGCCAATGATGTAATCCAGGGTTGTGTAGCATCCGACCTGCATGCGCTCAGACCCCAGCAGTAGAGGAAATCCAGCCCTACTTTCCACAGAGGTTCTTCCTGGGTTCAGCAGGAGATGTTCACTGTTGTACCCGCATTTGTCATCGAAAAGAAAACTGAGAACTGAAAAACAGCATCCCAAAAAATTTTCTCTTAGTTAAGTATTTCTGTGCTTATAAACTATATTTTAAGTCATGCTGGCACTAGAATTCCTCGCTTTTAAAGGCTACCGGGAACATTACGCAAGCTAACACAGTCTCAGTATGCTACCTACTTAACCTGTTTGTTAACAGTGCTTTTAAACATGTATACAACCGGTAACAGTGTAGTAGAAGTCTGGGAGCTACTGGAAACCACCTACAGCTCTTAACACCACCAGCAGCTCGTGGACATAAGAAAACCCAATACCTGGGGCTGGAGGCGTACGCAAGATAACTTCTCGGCTCCAAGGGCTAGAGATGGATCCTTTATATCCTCGAACTCTGAAGGCATAGCTGCTGTCGTCATCGAGATCAGATATTACTTTGCTCTTGCTGCAAACTTCGATCTCCTGCCACGTTGTACTCTCCTCTTCTCTATTAAGCTTATGATACTCAAGAACATAGATAGCAGCTGAGTCTGTCTTCCCAGGGCATTCCCAACTGATCAGAGCTTTGTTGTACATTTTGCTCTGCTCTTCATTGATTTCTGGTATTTCTAGACCTGGAATGACAGAGATTCAGGAGAAAAAAACCTCAAATGTAGATACATGTTGTTTTAGAATTAAACACAGAAGCCCTTTGTTGAGTGGCTACAGCACTGGGGGGACAGTGGGGGGGGGAAATCTGACTCAGTCAAAGAGTGCAGATGAGGATGGGTCTGTTCATGCACTTAAATCCTTTCTGGTTTTACTTTGAAAGTTGTATTATTTATTTTTGCTGGCAACTAAAAAACCATATAAAAACCTATTCTTTTCTGTCATGCAATCACGACAAAAAGCTGCTAGGAAGACCTAGTATTACTTAACTACAATATTTTGGAAGCCAATGTAAACTGGTTCTGAATGCCATGGCATCTTAGCTTCTTTATCAAAGCTGAAGCTAGCATTGCTGCCAGGTAACGCCTTGTGAATCACAGAGGCAGAAGGGACAATGCAAGTCACAAGATTGAGTTCTGCAACTGCAGCCCTGCACAAGTTTTGCCTCTTTCCAGAGAAGCCCTTAAAGCTATAACTCAAGAAAGACATGATGCTCTCATAATTTACCATTGGAATGGAAGGACAAGTCACCAAGGATCTCTTCTTGCTTGGCTATGTCCATCACAAAGTCCTCGAAAGTAGTTTCAGCTGCTGGCTTGAAGCTCTTCAGAGATTCAGTAGCTTTTTGGATTCTGAAAGCACAGAAGCAGAGGGATGGCAGAAGAGGGAAAAAGGAATTCACATGGGTGCATTCCTTAAAGCAAAACCGCTAGGTTTTCCTTTAAAAAAAGTTCTCTTTTCAGGTACTTACTCATGTGTCCCAGAAACTTGTCTCTCTAGACAGAATTAAAGTGCAAAATTTAAAGGCCTTTTGTACATCAGTGTAAAGATAACTAACAGGGAATCTTTTGGTTGGCAGAGCATTTTAACAATTTGGGGCATTACATTCAAAGAACAAAATAGGTGTGAAGCGCTAATGGAGCACAACTATTCAGATCAAAGAGTTTAAAGCCAGAAGAGACCTGTTAGATTAACTTGCAAATACCCGATGCAATCTCTGAGCAAAGGACTGTATCAGTGAGCTGAATGGGTTACCCTTCCACTGCAGTCCTACTGAAGAAGGCTAGGCGTTGGCGCAGGACAGAGCCCCTCCTCTGGGCTGTTTTTTAACGCACACTGTAATATAGGAATTTCTACTGAATGGTACCGGGACCGCCTCTGAGGCTCTGCAACACAAAGTACTTGCATTCAGTACTTTCCTAGCAGGTGTCCAAAGAATATGACTGACCAGACATCCCTGGAACAGTACCTGTACCTCAAACGGAAGATAATTAATAAGATACCTGACGTGAAGTTGTTTTGCTGTTTGAACAAAACAAGATGGATCGGTTTCTTTAAGCAGTTCTTGAGCAAGTCCTACAAGGCCATTATTTTCCAGGAGCCCTTGAGATTCTTCTGCTTGTGTGTGCAATTTTTCCAGCCTTAAATTCTTAGAAGCTTCAATTGCCCTAAGAGCTGCGGATTTCTTCTCTTCCAGGACATGAGATAATTTCTCAAAACTCTGAGATGCTTCTTCTTTAGCTCTTTCACTGTTGCACTAGGAGGGAACAAAAGACATTTTAGACGGATCCCACAGCACTGTGGCTGTGTACAGAAATGTACTTAGGGTTGTTCAAGAGATCAGAGCAAACTAGTCATCTGTTTGACTGACAAGACTAACGAGCTTTGTTATGCTCTTCAACACTGAAAATGCAATCAGCACTGCACCCAAGCTAGTAAGCGTCTCCTATGTTAACGCAGAGAGGAAAGAGCAGGAAATTATTCCTCCGATTATGTATTGAGTTACGCACAGCGTTTGTCTAAATAGTTCATGGAAAATCACTGTAAAAGCAAGTCAGCGTCTGAAGTCTTCATGCCCAAGACCTAGGTGCTCTTCCACCTTCCCCAGTCACCCTGAACTGGGAGTCCAGCCCAGTTTCTCCCCTATGCCCTGTAGTGCCACCTCTGATGAGTGCCCTGGATTAAAGGAACTATGAAGCACAAAGGCCATCTGCAGCAAGATACAGGCAGGGCCAGGAGCTCCTGCCAATTTTTGCCATTGCGTTTTTCAGCTCGTATGTGAGCTCCCAGCTCTGACTCTTCTGCAGGGAGATTTTGCCCTTAATTCTGACTTCACTGCAACATCCTCAAGGTAAACAGACAGCATAAATTGTGCAGCACCACTCATATGCAAGAGCTGTAAGTCTAACTCACCTCTCTTTGGGTAAGGTATCAAATAAGCTTTATGTCAATTAAATTCACAGCAGCACCCAAAACTTAACTTCCCTCTGTAGGTTGCCCAAATTTCCCACACTGTCAGGATTAGGTCTTACCGTCTGTGACTCAGAACCAACACAAACTGTTCAGAAATGGTTTTGCTGGCTAACAAAAAAAAAAACCAAAGGATCTGGAACACTTCACTGTTCCATTTGGAGTCCCTGCTGTGTCCTTGCAAGGTCCATCCCCAGACAACCCACAAGCCACTCTCACCTCTGTTTCTTTCAGCAGCAGATCCAGCTGCGTGATGCGAGCTTTCACCTGGCTCTCCTTACTGATGAGGTACTCGATATCTTTTGAAAGCTTCTCCTGTTAAAATAAAACAGCAAACTGGCAGGCAGAACAAGGGCATCCCACCCAAACTGACAACAAGCACAGGTGGGCCACCCAGCCAGCACTCAGTTTCTGTAGTTACGAGGACAAGAGCCTGCCATCAGTTATGAGCAGCAACCCTGTGGAGAACTGCTCAGTGACCCGCCATGACTGGCCCGGGACATCAGGCCACTGCCATGTGCAGGACTGGTGGCACAGCCTCTGAGGAGAAGAGGTGACAGCCTCAGCTGGCTCATCCTTCCCCAGCCACAGCAGTCACCTTCTCTCTTAGGCTAGGAACACGAGTCTTCAAGACATTACCAGAACTAATAGAAAAGCCTCATAGGTTATTAACTCATCTGTAGTAAGGTTTGCTAGAAAAATGAGTGGTTGGAAACTTGAACTTAGGAGTGTCTCTGCACTTCCTTAGTTGCAAGAGTTAACAGCTGTACAGGAAAAGCCTTGCAAACAGGCGAGGAGGCCAAAGAGCAGAAGGCAGGCTGGGATGGGCTTTTTTTTTTTTTTTCCTCTCCTGTGAGCAAGAGAGGAAGCAAAGGAAGAAGAGGAGGCAGCAGCAATCATTCTTTAATAACAAAGCAGTGTTTGCAAGTCTGCCCTGTTGTATGGTGCTTAGGGAATCAACAGCTCTGCAACTTCAAAAACATACAGCGTCCCAGCAGATAACTGCCGATGCAGATTCTTCAGGAGTGCTTCTGAAGTATAAGCTAACCCAAGCCACAAGGACACTTGCCTTAAAAAAGCCAGATTGTAAACCATTAACTTCTTAAACCTTCTGCATTGGTCAGTACTGATGCACAGTTGGCTAACATAAGGTGGAAGCGCTTTTAAGGGGTTCTGTTTGAAGCCTCATAGAAAATATAGTTTAGTTTCTTAGCCGCACACTATGTCACACTAATATATACATTAACAGATGTTGCACAGCAGCATGCCTCATGACTCGTTCAGTGTCCTCCAAACACACGTCCTGGCATCCTGCCAGGGGAAGTTTGCCCTTAAACCCGAGGCTCAGTGCTCTTCCCCCTTCTTAAGGCCAGGTCCAACAATATTTACTTTTACCTTAAGGGTTTTGTAGGCAGTGCTTATGGTTGTTACTCTGTGGTTTGCATGACATCCACCCAGTTTACATAGACGACAAACAGGCCTTCTGCAGGTTTCACAGTACATGTTTACCCTCTCCATTTCATGTTCTGGACACATCAAAATCTGGAAGAAAAAAAAAGAGAGCAGAGAGAATGCAGGTGTCCTTCCAAAAACGGAGGTGCTCAACAAACCGCCAAAACACTCAATTATCCCACAGCAGCGTCTGACTTATCAGTGGGTATTTTTTATATTCTGTTTATCTTCCACCTTTTACATTTGTCCATGCCAGTGAAAGCCAGCAGATGAAAACAAACAGTTTCACCAGGTTTACAGTGAGTGAACCTGTAGCAATGTCTGTGTACACATCACATAGCCTCCATACTGCAATCAACCATTTTGCTAATCCCTGAAGCTGTCTGCACACCTCAAGCTCCCCGCACTCCAGTTCGGAGATGTAAATGCAATACAGAACATGTCCACCCTGTCAAATTTAACCCTGTTCACACCGGCATCTCTTGAAACAGCTATCAACTGTTTCTTAAAGCAAGAGTTGACATAATACTGTAATGACTGAGGTCTAAGCTAGACTCTGACCAGCCACATAGCCATTGCTCTTGGAGCAACAAATGAAACGCAGCCACCACCACCAGTCACAGCCATCTTAAAGACAAAAGGCCCCAGTGCTTCAATTTTTCTGTCTGACTCCAATTACAAGTTGCTCATGCTGAGCGCTAATTCCAGCAACAGCTTAAACAGCACTGTAAAAAACCTGGTGTTCACTAAAACTCATCTTTCAAAAACTGAGCGTGTTGAAATAACTGCTCAAAGAGGGAAAAAGTGCCGCTCAACTCCAAGATCGTGCAACAGATAAAGCCATCTAAAAGGCACATAAAGTAGCATAAACACGGACACTCAAAGCTAAGGTTGCAGACCATCTCCAAAACCAACTCTCAAGCTCCAAATGTTATCTTAGGCTATGGTGAAAAGCCCAAAGACAAAGGAAATGTTCAGGAAAATTAGCTGTGCAGGCAGACATCTCCAAAAACTGCAGTCATGCTGTTAGTCTGTGGAAGCAGTTTTTCCACAGCAGTGCACAGTCACACCTAACGGAAACTGCACACTTTTATTCATCTCCTCGTGTAAGTAAGAATTACAGCCTGCAAGCTAGAGACCGAAGAGGTCAGCAGATTACCTTGTCTAGTTCTCTCAGAATTCAAGAACAATCAGCCCAGTATCTGCTTCTCCCATCCCCACCACACACGTTACAAAGTGCTCTCCAGTCTGGTTGTGAATGAAAGCGGGTTTATGAAAGGTGGGTTAACCTTGACCAGCAGCCAGACAACAACCAAGCTGCTCACTCGCTCCCCGTCCTCAAGATGATACGAGGGGAAAGATGATCATGGGTCAAAACAAAGACAGGGAAATCACTTACAAATTATCAGTTCATTGCCAAGTCAAGTAGACTTGGATAGTCAGAAACTATGACTAAATATTTTAGACCATTCCCCCACCCCACTTTTTTTTTTTTTTTTCCCTAGGCTCAAATTACTCCTTCATTTGCATTTGCATTTCTTCTTCTCACTCCCGCCTGGAGAGGCACACGAGGGATGGGAAATGGAGGATTACAGTCAGTGCATAACACTCCATCTCTGCTACTCCTTCCTCATTATAAGTTTCCTCTCTTCATCACAGGTCCTCTCCACAGGAGACCAAGGTGTTTGTGGCCAAGGGGATCTGTTCTCATTTCTTTCTGTCTTACTTTTGTCCTCTACACTCACAGAATGGGTGAGGTTGGAAGGCACCTCTGGAGACCGTGTAGTCCAAGCCCCAGCTGAGGCAGGGTCAGCTACAGCAGGTTGCTCAGGACCTTCTCTCGGTGGGTTTTGAATAACTCCGTTATTAGAGACTCCACCACCTCTCTGAGACACCTGTTCCAGTGTTTGGCCACCCTCAAAATTCAAAGCTCACTGGGAACTCCTGAGGGTTTGGAAGATCTCCATTGGTGGAGAGTTAACAACCTCTTTGGGCGGTTGCAGTGTTCCAGTGGTTCCAGGGTTTGACAACCTTCCGAGTCTACTCACTGGGAACTCCTGAGGTACAGTTGGCTCCCTTGCCTTCATTCCCTCCCATCAGGCATTGAGACACCTTAATAAGGTCTCCCTGAGCCATTTTTTCTCCACACTGAACAGCCCCAGATCTCTCAGCCTGAAGAGGACTTCAGGTGTGTAGGGGCCATCGTGTCCACAGGCAGGTCCATGAAACTCTCCACGACAGCGGAGACAGGAGATGTGATGGGACACCGTACCACAGACCTATGGCACATCCTCCGCTTGAACGGCAGGTAACCGTGGCTGAAGAAGACACCAGAGGGGAAGGAAACACTGGAAACTCTTGGGGAGAGTGAAAGAGGGAACAGGGAAGGAGGGCTAAGACAACAGTGACAGGAAAGAAGAAGAGACAAATTGTCCCTTCCCAGGGGCGGGCTCACAGGGGGCGGGCTCACAGGACACAGCCAAGGGGGGTGAAGATGTCTATAAGAGCGTCCCACCCTGTGCCTGAGCTCTGCTTCCAGCAACAATGGCCCAAGGAGCTGCTCAGACATGCAAGTTTATGCACGTACCTTCAGACAGCGCTGAGTAAGAAAGCAAGGCCTGGAGTTACTAGGAACCAATTAAGGAAGCTAATTATGGCCTTCAAGCATGAACTGAAGTCCTCCAACTTCTCCAATAACCAAAGCACCCACTGAACCTTGCTCCCAGACAGAACCGCTGTCCTGAGGATAACAGTTATTGCCCACCATGTCAGGGATGAGGTGGACTCTCCTTCCCAGGCCCAAGGGGGTTAAACCCACACCTTAGACTGAAATAACGACTTTTCAGAGCAGCACTGGCACAGTTGGAAGCCCATCATCACCTGAAGGGCTCTGAGCTCTGCACCAGGCCAGTGCCCCTGGACGCCACGGCCGCGGCACGAGGAAGCAGTGACTCGGGGCACTTACAGTCACCGTGAGGTTCTCCCAGGTGATGCCAGACACATTGATCTTGTTGCTCTCCCAGAACTGCAGGGTTTCGTTGCTGGGATGGGTCGGTGCCTCACACTTACAGCTGGGAGGAGAGAAGCCAAGAGAGGTGAGGGGAAGGCGATGGAGGTGCAGCCCTGAGCTCCTGCCAAGGGGCAGCGGCACTTTAGGAGGAAGAAACCCACTAGGAGATGGTGAGGAAGTCCAGCTTGCTGTGCGTGTGCACAGGGTAGGCCTCTCGCAGGTGACTCAGCTTCTCCAGAGCCTCATAGATGAAGATGATGCAGATGAGGGAGGCGAAGGCTTCTTCGGTGAAGCGGGTGATGTAGCACACCAAAGAGCTAGCGTCAGTGGCCACCAGCACCATGCAGAAGAAGGCGGTTCACAGCCCAATGCACGCCGTAGAGAGAGGTAGAAGAGTGCGTAGTCCCTGGGAAAGCAAAAGAAAATGCAGGGTGGAGAGGGCAGCAAGAGGCTCCGAGCCGTGCCTTCCTTTGGGGAAAGTCGGCAGCAATTCAGGAGCGTGTCAAGGCTGCGGATGGTAAATGCAGTTTCCACGTCCTACGACAGACAGCCTCTGGGCTGCGGCGCAGGGTGTGGGCCTGCAGGAGGAGAGGCCAATTATTTAATTATCATTCTTTAACAATTACCTTGTGTTAATGCCTCGGAAGCTAATTGAGGTCAGGTCCCTGTTGTGGAAGGTGGTGTTCTCCCACATCACCCCGATGCCCTAACAGTGAAACCGGCTGGGTTTGCACCCAGTTACCTGCTGCCAGCAAGTTGGGGCTTCATAATAAATTTAATTGCAATAAGAGAGGTTAATCTCCCATCACAGTTGCCACAACAAAAAGACTGTCATGGAAAATATCCATTTTGCCTGAAAAGCTCCTGCTTTTTCAAAAATCATCAAAACATTTGACCAGAGAACTGTTTGGATATGTGGGTAAAATATATTTCCACTTCCAGCAAAAAACATGCAAAAAAGTGCCCGAGTTTGTACTGAGAGGAAAGCAAATCTTCCCTCATTCCCAAACCAGAGTCATTTGTCTCATCTTCCCTGTGCAGCCCAGCTCGGGCATCCATATCCTTGTGGTTTCTCCTCCTCCTGCTCTTTCACTTTAACTCTAAAAACCCTCAACCACCCATCCATCCTTCAGAGACCGAGGGCTCCTGCAACGTCACATACTAAAGCAGCAGCGCGTGATGTCTGTGACACAGAAGACAACTTAAATCTACCAACTACCACTAAGAAAAACATCTTTTCTCCATCCCTGCCTTCTTCTGAAGGCGCTCGCAGCACCTGGCCGCAGCAGCCAGCCTTACTTGCAGAATTTGTAGAGGATCTTCTCGAACACGAGGACGGGGCCGGTGCTGCCGAGGATGGCGAGAGGTTGGCCAGCAAAGAGGAAATACACCACGCCGGTCATGGATGCGCCCAGCAGCGACTCCATGGCACTCTGTCCAGGGAAGAGAGGCAGCAGCGAGTAATTAAATCATTAGAGGGAAAACCACAAGTGCAAATTCACTGCAGCAAGGACTTTTGCATGAGTGTTGTCCTCCCTCGTGCCACCCAACAGAGAGAGGTGCTCACTATGTGGCTGTTGGTCGCCTCCCCCAGCAGTCCCCCAAAGGTGATTGATGACGGGGGACATGCAGGCACAGTAGAGGGAGAGGAAGGACGCCAGACACTGCAGGCTCAGACCATCCCGAAAGTCCCTCCAGAACCAGGGGGCTTTTCGCTTCACATCCCGGATCAAACCTCCAAAGAGCCTGGAGGAAGGAAAAAAAATTAAACCATTTTCGTGGAAGACCACGTTAAGTTTTCTTGGCTGAGGAAGGACAATCGCAAGCACAGAGTAACTTCCATTGCTAAAAAGAAGTCTCCTTCTCCCATTTTAGCCCCAGTAGAAACTGAGGCATACAAAAAAACCACAGAATCACAGAATAGTCAGGGTTGGAAGGGACCTCTGGAGATCATCTAGTCCAACCCCCCTGCCAGAGCAGGGTCACCTACAACAGGTTGCACAGGACAGCGTCCAGGCGGGTTTTGAACATCTCCAGAGTGGGAGACTCCACAACCTCTCTGGGCAGCCTGTTCCAGTGCTCCACTACCCTCAAAGTGAAGAAGTTCCTCCTCATGTTAAGATGGAACTTCCTATGTTCAAGCTTGTGCCCATTACCCCTCGTCCTATCAATGGGCACCACTGAAAAAAGACTCCTCCCATCCCTCTGGCATCCTCCCTTTAAGTATTTGAAAGCATTAATAAGATCCCCCCTCAGTCTTCTTTTCTCTACACTAAAGAGACCCAAGTTCCTCAGCCTTTCCTCATATGAAAGATGTTCTAATCCCCTAATCATCTTCGTAGCCCTTTGCTGGACCCTCTCCAGCAGATCCCTGTCTTTCTTGAACTGGGGAGCCCAGAACTGGACGCAGTACTCCAGTTGCGGCCTCACCAGGGCAGAGTAGAGGGGGAGGATGACCTCCCTCCACCTGCTGGCCACACTCTTTTTGATGCCCCCCAGGATGCCATTGGCCCTCTTGGCCGCCAGGGCACATTGCTGGCTCATGGTCATGCTGTTGTCCACCAGGACTCCCAGGTCCCTTTCCACAGAGCTGCTCTCCAGGAGAGAGTCAGCCCCCAATCTGTACTGATGCGTGGGGTTATTCCTCCCCAGATACAGTACCCTACATTCACCCTTGTTGAATTTCATTAGGTTCCTCCCTGCCCAACTCTCCAGCCTGTCCAGGTCACGCTGTAAAGCAGCACAGCCTTCTGGCCTGTCAGCCACTCCTCCCAGTTTAGTGTCATCAGCAAACTTGCCGATGGTACACTCTATCCCTTCATCCAGATCATCGACGAATATATTGAACAGGACTGGACCCAGTACTGACCCCTGAGGGACACCACTTGTTACTGACCTCCAACTAGACTGCACCACTAACCACAACCCTCTGAGCTCTATCTGTCAGCCAGTTCTCAATCCACCCCACTGTCCATCCTCCAACAAAAGAAACCCTCCAACAAAAAGAAAAAGAGACCAAACCTGAGAGCCCGTCCCCTCTTATTGCAACAGTCCCTCACTTTGAGAAGCAGCACAGCTCTACCTGGAGGTACTTACACATCTGCTTCCACCCCAAAGCAAGAAAACCTGTGTGCAACCACGCTGCGGCTGAGCCCAGCTGCCCAAATCTCCCACCCACCCAGCCCAAGGGACCAAGCTGGTAACCTGGAGCCCCTTCACTGACCCACTTCACCCCAAAACTCTGCTAGAAGGGAGGTGCGCACTCAGATTTTAGGGGCAAACAGAAAAACACCCCACCAAACTATTGCAGTTCACACCTTCCTGTCCGCTCCAGTTCAGGACCGCTGTGTTTCTCCGGCTTGCTGCAAGAAGCACTGTCATCGAGAGCTTCTGGCACCTTCCTTTTTTCCTGGTAAAATGGAAATAAGATAAAGATATGTCTTTTAAGCCACTGGCTTGTTTTGCTTTTTGGGCTGGGTATGTGACCTGTAAATTTGGGCCCCTGAGCAGCACCCCCAGCCGTGCTGCCCTCCTGCCCGTCCCCATCGTGCCTCCTTCTGCCGCAGCACCCACCTGCTAAGGGACGTTTTTCGGGGGCTCAATTCGGATGGAGGGATCCCACTCTCCTGGCAGCAAAACCATGACCTGATCCAGAAACTCATTGATGCCAGCCACCAGGTCAGCCTGGTTCTTGGCTTTATAGGCAACATCGTGGAAGACCTGCCGTAGGAGACAACCAGGTGAGAGGATGACCCATCTCGGATGTCCTAACCAGTGCAATAAGCTCTTGGCTAAATGCAAGGTCATTTTCCACAAATCGCCTGTTGGAAATGGCAGGAAATATTCCCCCCAAAGGAAAAATCTGTGCATCACAGTATTTGTAACCATCTCCACCAGGCTCCCGTCCCCCATGGCACCCCACAGCCTTCTGCTTCAAGAGGAGAAGTTTCACTGGCCCTGGCAATGCCACCACTGGGGGCAGCATGCTGGGGACCCTGGGGAGAAGGATGAGGCGCGGGCTGCAGCCCAGGTGGGATTTTAGCCTCCTGCAGGCAGCTAAGAGGGACAACAAACCCTCTTCCTCACTACTACAGAGACAGGGAGAGGTGAAGAAAGCCCCCAAAATGACCCGGAGATATCTCTGATCTCGTCACACCTCATCCGTCATGATAGTAGCCATGGACCTGCAGTTCAGCCTTTGCAGCAAAAGGAAGAATTCTCTTTTGCTAAAAGCCATCATCAAAGTGCTTATTCATCACTCCGCTCAGATAATTATTTCCCATCCTAGATAATGACATTTTTTGCCCGATCTGGCGTTTCTCCTTCTCCATGGCTCTGTGCAAGCCTGGCCAGACCCGGGGGAGAGGGGCTAGCCCAATATTTAGGGCTGAACTGGTGCCAATCGATGGCCGCTTTGCATGTGAGCGTGACAGGCCGAATGCAGGTGTGGTAACAGGATTTATCTTCTGCCCCCAGACACCCCATCCCAGCGGGTGTAGTTCATCCTCGGCACCGAGGAGGATGAGCAGCACATTCCCCACCACTTGTTCACCAAGCTGGATGAGATCTTCCTGAAGGAGGGTGAAGATGCCGAGTGGAAGGAAACGGCAAGGTAAATCCCTGCTGCCAGCTGCGGTGGCGGCCGCGGGCTCTGCCTTCCGCTCTCTGGGACACAAAGCTTTTGCAGCTGCAGGTGCCGATGCGCGGAGCCTTCTCCTCTTGCCGCCCCGTAGCTGCACCAAAGGGGTTGCAGAGCTGAGGCTGTTTTCTTGCAACGGGGCCGATCGTGCCCGATGTCCGCAGGTGGCTGAAGTTTGAGGAGGACGTGGAAGACGGCAGCGAGCGCTGGAGCAAGCCCTACATGGCCATCGATTGGCACCAGTTCAGCCCTAAATATTGGGCTGGCCCCTCTCCCCCGGGTCTGGCCAGGCTTGCACAGAGCCATGGAGAAGGAGAACGATCTGTTCCACCTCTGCATAAGGATGGGCCACTTTCCTTCCCCATGTTTCCATTTTTAAAGGCAGGATCCCTCTAAGGAAGACCAGCCTCAATCCATTATGCCTTCAACTGCCTCCCAAATAATGCCACTTTCCCTCAGAAGAACAGCAAACCACACCAATCAGCCACACGGACCTGCTTGCAGAGGACCCCGGCACCCACGCAGCCCCAAGGAGGCTCATGAATGCTGCGGCGGGTCTTACAGTGGTAGCCCTGCTCCATCGGGGCACAGTCCTCCCGTTCCTTCTTCCGATGCTTCTGGCGGTGGGGTCGGTGGTGCCGGTGGCTTTGCCTCACCAGCGGCATCCGCATGCCCACGGACAGGGTGTGGTGGCCTGCAAAAAAAGCAGCGTTCTCATCACTCTCGATATTGCGGAGACGGTTGACGCCGCTGCCATGATTAAACCAGCACAGCCATCCCAGGAGGAAACACCAACTTCTCTTCATTTTAGTTTCACTGCATTCCTGAATGTCAGAGACCCATCCCTTTTTCCAAGCCTGTTTTACTCTAACTTTGCAACAACAGAGCAACAACAAGCGATGGCTCCGGGTCACCTAAAAGTGCCCTGAAAGTATCAACCCTCGTCTCAAATTCCAGCTTCAGCTGGACAACACTCAGACCTGCTCATTAAGCAGCGACAGAAGGCACAAGGCGACAAGAGGAGATCCAATTAGTCCCGTGATAATTAAGTCTGGAACAAAAAAAAAGAAAATCACAGCCCTGTGTCTGCAGCCATCAAATTATTCTCCTGACCTCTCCAAGCCAAGAGCAGCCTCTGAGAAAACAAGCTGGGAACTGCCCAGCTCCGTGGCCAACACTCACACCACAGATGCCGCGGGGGCTTTTTCCCCTCTGTCTAAAAGCCACAACATTAAAAAAAATGTGAAAATAACTGTGCTTGTTTATTTAGAAGCACGCCACGTTTCGCTGCAGGTGATGCGTACACTGAGCACAGGACGCGGCAGGGACTTTGGGCAACGGGAAAACGCGTGGGGCTGGTGCCACCTCTCCCGACTCACCTTCCAGCTCCTCCTTCTCATAGTGAATATTGGCAACGGTGCTCGTTCTTCCCTGGTCCATCACCGCCTCCTCGTCGTGTCTCTGTTTAGCGAGAAGAAGAAGGTACAAGTTGGGGCCAGGTGAGGAGAGCTCCCTTACGTCCTCCCAGTCATCACCCATCCCCGCGGCCACGCGAGCCAACGAGCATCCCACCTCTGCATGTCTCCTCCTTCAGGCACAGCCCTAAAAACACGGACTTGGAGGAGGTTTTTTTTCCCCTACCCAAATAAAACCACCTGTAATGTCACCTGTATTGTATACACGGTGAGTCTGGAAGGATTTACTAAAAGGGGAGACAGTTGAGTGTTTCAAACCAAAACCAAGCCTCCTGCTTCATTCTTGTGGTTCCTTTCGAAAAATTAAAATAGGGATTTCCAAACTGGGGGTGGGCTGGGGTGGGGAGACCCAACCCCACACTTTTGAGCACAGCCAGTTTCATTCTCCAAACGTGATACCTGCAGGACTCACTAGATGGCACTTGGCCACAGGACATGGCCACCACCAACCTCCAAAGGCCCTCAGAACCTACAAGGGTGAAGCTTCGTCTTCAGCCCAATCAGGCTCAGGCTTCTCTTGCTGCAAGCCCGCTTTCCACACAAAACTGCATTTTTCTCCTCAAAAAAAAAAAGCCCAGGGCTGACAGCTAATGCCCTCCTTGGCTGAAATACCACTGCCAGCGCTGCACAAAGAGCATCTGTGCCTTAAAAGCTGAAGGAGAACTACAGGGGTTCTCTTCTCCCCTTGCCCCCGGGGCTGGGGAAGCATCACTGGGATCACCGCGCTCAAAGAAATAAAAAACCAACCACGTCTCACACTCGAGTCGCAACTGCAGCTTTGAAAGGGCCTCCAGGAAACCCTTCTCTTTAGAGAAGAGCAAAATACCGGAAATCTGCTTTTTATCCCCCAAATTCCTGCTTCGACCCAATGGCATCACCTGCCGCCGCGCAGCAGCGACGCTCGGGGAAGCTCACACCTCCCACTCGCCAGCCAATTTAACGAGCAAAAGGAACAAACGTTCCCATCTGGGAATGAGCTTTTTCTGGCCCCCAAGTACTTTGTCCTTTGCCGCCGCTGCCAGGTGCCTGGAAAACATCAAAGCATCGAAACTGGGCTGGGAAAGGGGATGGCGAGCTCACTTTTGAGTTTCGGAGCAGAGAGTGTTGTTCCATCTCAAGAAAACTTCTCCAAATTATTATTTTGCTGCAGCGTTTTTTTTGTCCAGGCAGGAGAGAGAGGGATTTTTGACTGTCCTGCCTCAGTTTACCTGTCTCAGTGCAACTCCTCCAGTTAGAAAGAAAAATCTTTCCCTGGGGAAGCGTTGGTGTAATTGAGGATGAGGAAAAGTACAAAGCAGAGGTTCAGGTCCGGCTTTGAGTCCTCCCGGTGCCGGGGGAGGCCAAAAGCATCGCACGAGCACGCAAACTTCCCACCTCGGCCCCCTCGTCCCGTCACACACAAGCTGGACTGGCCACCAGCAGCAGGAGGGAGGATTAATGTAATTAATCTCGCGCAAAGTGTAATTAATAACACTGATCCCAGTGTTATAAGGGGATGAGGGGCCAAACTGGGGGAGCTGCTCTGGTGGCGGAGCAGGAGACCCCCCTCCTTGCCCCTCTCCATCTCCATCCTACCCAGACGAAGCCACCGGTCCTGTGGCTCCCTCCTTTGCTATCGTGGGGGTCAGCACCGTCCCCTGCGGGGATCCCTCTGGCTCCTGAGCCAGGATTTGGGCTGTGACGGGGACTGGACCCGGGAGAGGACACATCTCCAGAGCCCCAAAGTGGGGCTGTGAGGGGGGGACACACGCAGGTCACAGCTGAGCATCACCAGGACGTGACCGTCATCCCTTGCTGGCGGAGAC